>NC_135481.1:3206929-3507286 GCF_052094955.1 Ictidomys tridecemlineatus | reverse complement strand
ATTTGCTAGACTAAGTAATGTTTAGGTGAATGTCCCTGTGCAATGATTATTGTATTATAGATCATATCATGAGATATATTTCATTATTCAAAATATTGAATCAAGTGATATGAAATCTTAAAGGTTTTTGATACATGTAACCAAGAAACTTTTAAGACAAGATCTCTCTATTTGGGCTTCTGTTGAATTGCCTAAAAACAGTCTACATCTATAATTCTGGAGTAGGATTCTGTTGAATTCTATAGCCCATCAACTGTTAAGATTTAAAGCTAAAACTTAACAGAATCTCCAGTTCATTCTTAATTTTATTATCTCACTGATAACAAAAAATACAAATAATTTGATTTTATACTACAATTGGATTTATCTTAACCTTATCTTTGGCATTCTGACAGGTGTAAGCAGCAGAGTACACAAGTTAAAGCCAACAACTTGAAGTAGAATTAATGCAAATTCCGGAAATAAATTTTACACAAGAAAATAAGAATTTCCTTGGAAGTCAGGCCTAAAAGGTTGGAAAAAAAATTGTTAGGGGCTTTGATGTCACAACTGACCATTTTTATCTAGAGGATTGTAATCTTAATTTAATCCCATATTTTATCTCAATAACTGATCCTTTGGGCATTGGAGTAGGTGGGGCAGCTGGTGAATCAGATATAGAGAAACTGAAGACCAGGTCCCGGCATAAGGGCTCATCATCACTATCTACCTCTGGGGGAGAAAGAGGTTCTGGTAGGTGCCTTTGTTGTGGTCTTTATCAGGAGTGTGGTGAAAGTGGCTTCCAGAGAGCATGATGATTAATGGGAGATAGTGTTTAACAAACCATTAGTTTACTTTGCCCTACATGAGTAACATTTTAAGGGACAACTTTCCATATAGTTAATGAGAAAATAAAAAGTCACACATCCTTTAATCTGATCCAAAATTTGGTCCACTGATGCAGAGAAAAAAAATGTTAAGTGCCCATTAACATTTAATTAGAAAGGGAATTTGGATGAAGTTGGATTTTTCCACATTGAGTATGAGATGAATGGGTTACCATTTTTCCTTACTACCTAAATATTAATCCTTATATCATGTCTAGAAATAGCATTACATCATTTCCCCCACTTTTTTAATATTAAGGCCACACATTTGACCCAAGGTGCTATTATGCTTTTAGAAAACATTTTTTTCTACTAGTGTCACCTTCTCTCTCTCCCATCCTTACCATTATTTCTGCTGGGTTGGAAACTGGAGTTTGAATTGACCTTAAACACCTGGCTCTGTCTCCCAACCTAGACCATAAGAAAATCCATTTCAAGGACCTCTGTCCTTTTAAAATTGTGGGCATTGCAGTTCTGTCCAACCTTCAAAAAGATGTCGATGTATGTACCACAAGCAAACTCACCCACTGGAAGAAAATGGTCCCTGATAACAAAATGTCTTCAGAAAATGTTTATTATTTTATTTTCATTGTCTTCATCACTCAGAACATTTTCTGTCTTTAAGACCTTCACTGTGACTTTCCATCTTTCCTGATAGTTGTTGAGCTCAAATTTTGTTTCCCTCAGAAGATGAACAGATAGGGTTAGTTCTCTGCCCTGTAACGCACCACATTTCAGCCTCCACGTGTTTCCCAGATAAAGATCTCCTTTTCTTCCTATCTGGAATTCATCTTTCTATGCTCCATACTTTGAGTTTTCCTGTATGTACATTTTTCTGTATCCTATTTAGCATTGGTAACTTCCTCTCCATTAGGTCCCTACATTTATAGTCTTTTTCTTTTTGCAGTCCTGTTCATTTAATCCAGGGTCTCATGCATGCTAGGAAAGTACTCTACTACTGAGCAACATCCCTGGCCCTTTCATTTAATATTCACATGGGAAGTAGAGAGTGTGTACTTAAAAGACATACCAAGCCCTTCACTTCCTAACTGTTGAATTCTTGTTTTACAGCCATCTTCCTCAGCTATTTCTGGGACCTGTATCAACCCATAGCCCTTGCCTATGCCCTTCCTCTTGGCTAGGCTTCCTAGAATGTGCCTCATCTTGTTATCCTAAGTATGATTTTCATCACTTTCCTTTTATCCAAAATATATTTATCTAATCTTTCTTGATAATTTTGGTAATATATAAAGTTTCATCCTTTTCCCCCATGACCCTAATTTGGAGCCCTCAAGTGCGGTAATCTATGATATCTTTATTCTGAGATTCCCCTGTGTTTTGATTTCCCTTTCACAATAATTCTACTCTGTTCTTCCTGTTGTATCTTGGTTAGGAGCCACTGGAAAATGATAAGAATATGAGATGATAGATATGTCAGTTAGCTTGATTTAATCCATCTGCAGTGTATATATACATCAAAATATCCTGTTGTATACCATAAATAAAGTCTATGGTTTATCTATGATTTTTGCATTCTTGGATTCGAACAACTGTGGATCAAAATTACTTGAAGCTGGGCATGGTGGCACATGGCTGCACTCCCAGCTTCTTGGGAGGCGGAGATAGGAGGATTGCAAGTCTGAGCTCAGATCATGTCTCAAAAATAAGAAATACAAAAAAGAGGGGAAGATTTAACTCAGTGGTAGAGTGCTCATGCTTGAGATCCTGGGTTTGACAAAAAAATATCAATTGAAAAATTAAAAAATACAAATTAAAATGCAATTTTGAAACTATTTACATAGCATTTGCCTTGTATTGTGTATTATGAGTAATTTAGAAATGACTTGAAATATGCAGCAGAATGTATGTAGGTTAGATACAAATATCACTCCATGCAGATTGCAGAATCCGGAAGGATGGTCTTAGAACTAATCCCCCACAGTTACTGAGGGATGACTTTACATACAACATTTATCTGCCAATTAAAAAATACACAATTTTTTGAAACCTCTCCTCACTGCAGGGAGCAAACGGTGAATGGTTTAGAAGTGATTTTGTAATTGTGCCAGTTGACAGAAAGGAGGTCTGTAGACCCCTGTTTATTCATCGCTGTCTCACCCTAGGTAACTACACTGTTAAAAAAAAAGAACCAGAAGAAAGAGGTAAAGAGACTGAGTATGAAAAAACAGGCTCCTGGTCTGCTCATTAAGTGACATGGCGTTGTTCAGTGTTTAAAAATGTTTACTTATTGGATGGACTGGGATGCCATCTCAGCTAATGGCTATTGAATATGTACCCCTCCTCCTTGCCAAGCAACCATTAAAAGTCATGTTATTTAGTATATCTGAAAAACAGGATGCAGTTGACTGAGTGTGATGTAAGGACATAGCTTTTTTTTCCTAAAAAAATGAAAATCTGAAATTAGCTAGAGAAGGAACAGACTTAGCAATATGAAACCTAGAGAATTAAGGATGAAATTTGTGCTCTGACCAAAATTCATTTCCTGGGGTGCTGACTCAACAGCAGCACAAGGCACCCAGTGAAGTAGCAATGAATTAGATACATCATGGGTTATTTTCCACAAGGTGCTTTGAAAATATTGGCATATGATGAAAATTAGAAGCTAAATATCAAGTTTCAAAGCAGAAGGAGGAGGTGGAGGGGGTTAGGTTAAGATCCTTAACATTATGACCTTCTATCCTTCTATGTGTATAGAGAGGTGTTTTTTTTTTTTTTTTTTAAGGAAGGAAATCCGATCAGTATTGTTATTATGGTTGGGTCTTGTTCCAAGATTTGGAGACCGTAGACTTTGGAACAATGCAGCTCTCCATCTGCAATTGTTCTGGACACATTCCTGTGCATTTCTGGTTTGAATTTCCACAATGAAATTGTTGCCAGTGGATGTTTAAAAGGTTATTATTTTATTTTAAATATTTGATTAACATGAATTGTTAAATGTGGTTTGTTAAGGAAAGGAATCCCATGAGTTCTAGATAGCATTACCATCAAAAACTGTTCTCCCACCCAGGCTTCTTAAAATGAAGTGTACAAAAGCTTAGATTTGAGAGAACCCTGGAAAACATGCATTATATACGTTTCAACAGTAATAGTTCTTAAATCTTTCCATAATGTAGGAAGGTTATGAAAATCTATAGATTTCATTGTTCTTAGATGATAATTGTATTTCATAATGCATAATCTTGGAGGTAAAAAGGGCCAAATACTGCATTGTTATTAGAGGAACTTGCAAAAAATCTATAGTTAAATCCTAATGAAACATTTAAAATAAATAAACTTCAAAAAATTGCTGTTATTTCCTGATATTTCTGAATTCTAATAAGTTCTCAGCAAAAAAGTAGTAATTTTCTTAATAGCTCAATATCACAGCATTACTTTGACCTCTTTTCTGGTCTGCATTACAGGTTTGTCACATCTGTGACCATTTTGTACCATTTATGAGTTAAGCATTTAATGAAATAAATTCCATCAAAAACTACATCTTCAACTGAATAGAAGTATTTTATTATAAAGTTTTAACTTTACTTAATCAACAACAGCTTCTTTAAATCTAATGTAAACATATATTTTAGTTAATCTTGATTCATTTGTCTCTCCCTGGTCTGCTTGATTCTTGTTTATTTAATCGAGCATGCCTTAAAGATAGGTACCGTGCCAGCTGGCTCCTTTGCTTAGCACAATGCAAGAAAAAATTTAAAAACATAATATATCTTTTCATAACAAAAAAGTTGCTATTTCTATGAATGAGGGCTAAGCCTTCATGTTCTCCGATTGCTAATTGAGGGCTTGGGTTGGATGGATAATGAACACCCACAGATTATCGAAAACCTTATTTTAGTAGATAGCATATACTTCTTCCTTTACTGAATCTCTTCCAGAGTTGCTAATGACTAACAAAAGAGACCCATTTGAATCTGGCTCCTTCTATTTCCCTGCCTTTTTTTCTGGTGGATATGCTAAGTGAGAATACAATCACAAGTTATAAAGGCAGAGGGAAAGATGAGATGGTAAAAAGAATTAATAGAAATTAAAAAAAAAATCTAAACAGATTTCCAATTCTGGCCAAAATGGTGTAGTGTACTCCCTCCAAGGCCCTCCTTAAAACAATGGCAACAACAAAAAACATGGACACGGGATGAACATACTGCCTAATGACATCAGAACTTGAGGAAGGAGGTTATATTGAGTTCTTTCAGTTTCCTTTTTACCTTTCTTATGTCCAAGACTTTGCCCTGGGAAGTAGGTAACCTGGAACTGCTGACAGAGAACACAAACAAATACAAAGCTAAAAAAAAAAAAAAAAAAACCCAGCAAGAAAACGTTGGCCTCAAAGAATAGAAATCTTTTCGATTATACCTCCCCTACTCCATCCAAATGCCAAAACCAGGGTTCTCTCAAATCTATAATTTCATTTTAAGATACATATAAAAAAAATGCAAAGACTTCCTTCCGGTGGTTGGGCACGGCTATGCTGGGAGCTGATCTTCTGCTCACCACCCAGTAGAGCATTTCCCAGCAGAAACCATATTCAGAGTCATACAGCAAACCTTGATACAGCTAAAAAAAAAAAAATCCACATCATACAGTTTGTTTCCCAAGCTTAATGTAACCAACCAAGAAATGAATGACAGACAATAGGAAAATCTCTGAAAGCTTGGAAGTCAAACAGTGAACTTTCAAATGAGTCATGGTTCAAAGAGGAGGACTCAAAAAAAAACATGAAGAGGTCTGTAGTATTTTATGAAAACGATAATCCAACATATAAAAATTAGGGGTACACTGTTAAAACAGTACACATGCAGAAAGTTATGGTGATAAATTTTTATTTTTTTTTAAAAAGAAAGTACTCAAATTTAAGTTTTCAAAAAGTTGAAAAAAGAACTAAAAATAAACCCCAAACAAGTAGATTTTAAAAGCAAGAATTATTGTGATTGAGGGGTGGAAGCCGTAGCTCAGTAGTAGAGCATGTTCCTCGCTGTGTGATGCCAGTTTCAATGCCTGGCACCAACACAAAGAAAGAAATTGTAAACAACAGGAGAAAAAAAAAGAGAGAGAGCAGCAACTAAATAAGAAGTTGGAATTTTAAACACAAGTCATTTAATTTGATAAATTTTGGACAAAAATAAAAAGATGAAAGACATAAACCACCAACCCCAAAAATGAGCAGGAAGTACCACGATGCATCCTGCATGTGTTTAAGGAATATAAGGGAATACTGTAAACAACTTTACTCACAGAAATTCAGCAATTTAGGAAAAAATAGATGAATTTCTTAAAAAGCACAATTACTAAAACACTCCCAAAATGAAATAGATAATCAGAATAGTCCATTAATGACTAGAGAAATTGAATTTGTAATTAGAAGTTCCCAAAAAAGTAATCTCTAGGCACAGATAATTTTACCAGAGAATTCTAAAGTACATTTAAAGAATTATCAGTAGTTATACACAATCTTCTCTAGAAAATAGAAGAGGAGGGAATCATTCCCAACTCATTTTAGGAAGCTAGTATTACACTGATACCAACACCAGATGAAGATAGTGCACAAAGGAAACTATTAGAGAATAAAAGCTCTCAAGAATGTTGGCACAAAAGTCTGGAACATAATAATATTTGCAAATCATATCCTGCAACATATCAATGGAATTATATACTGACTAAATGTGATTTATTTCAGGTATACAAGGCTGGTTCAATAAATAAAAAATCAAACAATGTACCTATCATTTCAATAAATAGGCTTGTGAAGAAAAATCATGTATACAGAAAAGACATTTGAAAATACAGTATTTTTCATGGGAAAATTTTTCAGCAAACTAACAGAATTTCTTGAATTCTGCAAAACACCTATAGCTGTGACCAGATACTTTCCCCGTGAGATTGTGAACAAGGCACGGATTTCCACTCTCACCTTTCTTATGCTAGGCACTATTGTAGAGCAAGAAACACAATTAAAAGGCATATAGATTAAAAAGGAAGAAATAAAACTTTCCCTGTATGCAGAGACAGGGGTGGTTCTCTACACAGGAAATCCCAAGGGACTTAAATTAAAATGGCTAGAACTAATAGCATGAAATTCAGGAAGGTCAAAGGATCCAATATAAACACAAAACTCAGTCATATCTACATACTAACAATAAGCATGTGGAAACCAAGAGTATAGTGAAAACAGAACAATTCGTAGTCATTGCAGGAAAATGAAATACTTATATATAAAGTTAATAAAACATGTGCAAATCTTATGTACTGAAAATTACAAAGTGCTGGTGAAAGAAGTGAAGAAAGATCTAACCCAGAGAGAAATCTCCTGTTTTCATGAATTGGAACACTTGCCATGGTAAGACACCAATGCTGCCCTATCACACTATCAATTTTATGCAATGCCTATGAAAATCTCAGAAAAATTTTCTTTGTAGACACAGGCCAACATATTCTAATATTTGTGTGGAAAATCATAGATTTCAAGTACAGCAAAAATAATACCCAAAAAGTGTTTCCCTTTTTGGGAAGGGGACACTATGCAATGACTCCACTTACTGTAGAACCAGAATAATAAAGAGGGTGTAGTTTTGATGGAGGGGAAGACACAGATCTGTGGAACAGAATAGTGAGTCCAGCAATAGATCCACACAAATATGCTCAACCAATTTTTAAAAAGGTTCAAAAGCATTTCAGTGGAGGAAATAATAGTCTTTTCAACAACGGTGACTAAGCAAAGAAACTTTGACCAAAACCTCAGACTTGAACACAATTCTACACAAAATGGACTTAAGCGTAAAAGTGTAAATTGCAGAAGAAAATATAGAAGAACACCTTCATGACCAAGGGCTAAAAGACAAATCCTGAGACTTAATACTGTAAGCATGTGTCATAAAGGGAAAATTAATAGATTAGACTTCATCAAAATTAAAACCTTTGCTTTTCAAAAGACTCTGAAAAAAATGGAAAAAATGAACTATGTACTCAGAGATGATATCTATGACCCATGAATTGACAAAGGGTTTGGATTTGGGATATATATATATATATATAACAAGTCTCCAAATTTAGCAGTAACAATTCAATTAAAAAATGGGTGAAAGAGGGCTGGGGGTGTAGCTTAGTGGCAGAATGCTTGCTTAGCTCTCCTAAGGCCCTGAGTTCCATCCCCAGCACCAAGAAAAAAAAAAAAAAAGGCTAAAGATAGGAGCTGACATTTCACAAAAGAGCATATACCCATGGCGAATAAGCACATGAAAAGATGTTCAACACCGTTAACTACTAGGAAAATGCAAATCAACCCACAAATGAGATATTTCTAAGCACGTATCAGGATAATTATAATTTTAAAAAAATGACAACATTCAATGCTGGCTAGAATGTGAAGAATCTTTATCACTTGTAAATGGCAGGTGGAATTGTAAAATGGCACAGCCACTTTGGAAAATAAATTGGCAGTTTCTTATAAAATTAGAGAGGTGGTTTCTTTACAACCCAGCAATTGTGCTTCCTGCAATTTGTACCAGAGGCATGAAAACCTATGGTCACATGGTGGATTGTTAAACCAATTGCGGTACATGAATACCATGGAATACTACTCAGCAATAAAGAAAAAAAGAACTATTAATGCATGCAACAACAACTTGCATGGATTTCTTGCAATTATGCTTATTTAAAAAGCCTAATCTCAAAAGGTTATATACTGCATTTTAGTTACATAACAATTATAAAATGATAAGCATATAGAGAAAGAGAGTACAAAAGTGGTTGCCATGGTTTGATATGGCGGGAGAACAGGTGGTGTTGGGTTTGGGTATGAAGAGGAAGCAGAAGGGAGCCTTGTGCCGTTAGAACACATCTGTAACTGATTCTAGTTACAAAAATATTCACATATGATAAAAACACACTGGCCTATAACTACCCACCATACAGACAAATGTGTGCATGTATAACTGGTAAAATCTAAATGATACAGAGGAAATATTGCTGCAGTTTGTTCTCAAGTGTTCCTTAGTTGCTTATGTGTTAAAGGCTTGGTTGTCAGCCTGTGATGTATTGGGAAGTGGTGGAATTTTAGCAAGTGAATCCTAGTGGAAAGAAGTTAGGTCACAGAGGGAGGGTTGTGCCTTGAAGGGATTATTGGGAGCCTGGTCTCTTCCTTTCTCTCTGCTTCCTGGCTACCATGAGGTGAGCAATTTTGTTCCACCATGCAGGCCCTGGCATGATGTACTGCCTCTAAACAGGCCCCAAAGAAATTGAAACCATGCACCAAAATAAACCTTTTCTCCTATAAGTTGATTATCTCAGCTATTTTGTCACAGTGACAGAAATCTGACTAACAGGAAAATTGTTTTATTATACTAAGGTTGTATAAGATGTTACCATCAAAGAAATCTGGGTGAAGGGTACATAGAGCTTTGCAATAAATTTTTTGCAGCTTCTTGTGAATCTGTTTTTATTTTAAAATAAGAAATGTGAAGACACAAATATACATACATTATACCCCCCCACACACACTCACACATAAATATACATATGGGGTTGGGCTCCAAATTCCTTAATAGGACACCCATAGCACAAGAGTTAATAACAAGAATCAACAAATGGGACTTTCTTAAACTGAAAAGTTTTTTCTCAGCAAGAGAAACAATAAGAGAGGTAAATAGGGAGCCTACATCATGGGAACAAATTTTTACTCCTCACACTTCAGATAGAGCCCTAATATCCAGAGTATACAAAGAACTCAAAAAATTAGACAATAAGATAACAAATAACCCAATCAACAAATGGGCCAAGGACCTGAACAGACACTTCATAGAGGAGGACATACAATCAATCAACAAGTACATGAAAAAATGCTCACCATCTCTAGCAGTCAGGGAAATGCAAATCAAAACCACCCTAAGATACCATCTCACTCCAGTAAGATTGGCAGCCATTATGAAGTCAGACAACAACAAGTGCTGGTGAGGATGTGGGGAAAAGGGTACTCTTGTACATTGCTGGTGGGACTGCAAACTGGTATGGCCAATTTGGAAAGCAGTATGGTGATTCCTGGTAAAGCTGGGAATGGAACCACCATTTGACCCAGCTATTCCCCTTCTGAGTCTATTCCCTGAAGACCTTAAAAGAGCGTACTACAGGGATACTGCCACATGGATGTTCATAGCAGCACAATTCACAATTGCTAGACTGTGGAACCAACCCAGATGCCCTTCAATACATGAATGGATAAAAAAAAAAATGTGGCATTTATACACAATGGAGTATTACGCAGCACTAAAAAATGACAAAATCATGGAATTTGCAGGGAAATGGATGGTACTAGAGCAGATCATGCTTAGTGAAGCTAGCCAATCCCTAAAAAACAAATACCAAATGTCTTCTTTGATATAATGAGAGTAACTAAGAACAGAGCAGCGAGGAAGAGCAGGAAAAAAAGATTAACATTAAACAGAGACACGAGGTGGGAGGGAAAGGGAGAGAAAAGGGAAATTCCATGGAAATGGAGGGAGACCCTCATTGTTATACAAAATTACATATAAGAGGTTGTGAGGGGAATGGGATAATAAACAAGGAGGGAAATGAATTACAGTAGATGGGGTAGAGAGAGAGAAGATGGGAGGGGAGGGGAGGGGGGATAGTAGAGGATAGGAAAGGTAGCAGAATACAAGAGTTACTAATATGGCATTATGTAAAAATGCGGATGTGTAACTGAAGTGATTCTGCAATCTGTATTTGGGGTAAAAATGGGAGTTCAGAACCCACTTGAATCTAATGTATGAAATATGATATGTCAAGAACTTTGTAATGTTTTGAACAACCAATAAAAAAATAAAGATCCTTTGCATCTTGAGTTAGCATTTTTAACGAAAAAAACATATAAAAATAAATATCAATAAGTGAAATTTACCTGGAAAATATAATTAGAAAATAATATTTTCAGTGTTATGAGTTTTATACTAATTATTTTCATGAAAGTTTTTATTATTGTTGATATGTTAAATTGAAAATAATTTCCATTGTATTTGATAGCACTGTTTAAATTTCAAAAAATTGTAAAAAAGAGAAATAGACTATGTGGGCATCCAGCTGTTTTTGTGACTCCTATCTAGTTTTCTAAGTGAAATATCTGAGATTTTTTTTAATGTTTCCTTTTAGTATTAAATGCAATTACTCAAACGCTAGGCCCTTATTTATACCAAATTGCATGGATAAGTTCATGTAGATGATGCTATTTTTATGTGCCCCATTCAGAAAAATCTCACCCTGTGTTAAACGCGTTCTCTTTAGATTATATTGAGCTTGGCTGGTATTTTGGTGGGAGGCATAGTCTTGATCACACTGGGAGGGGAATTAAGCACATAGGACTTTTTTTTTCTTTTTTTGTGATTGACCCCATTTTCTCCCTTAGCTTCCCCATCTGTAAATGCATTCTCTTTTCTACTTAGTGGGGAGAGTGAAAAAGGAATTTTTTTTTCAAAGAATCCTGAAATGCACTTCTTAGAGATAAATGCTCAAAGCATACAAATTGCTGTTGATATTTGTTTGCATATTCATTCATGTCTAGTGATCAACCCAATCACAACTTTTGAGTCAGTTGCTGTTTGTATAGCAGAAATTGAAATGGTACAAGGTAAATGTTCATCAGGAAGAGTGAATTGGCAGAGGGGGAGGAGAATCATTGTGATGCCAGAAAATGGCCTTTTCTTATTAAGGCTGTCCTATACATTTTGTTTAGTAACAAAAAAGACAAAAACTAATGGGGTGTTCACTTATCATTTTGGATTTTCTTGGTTCTGGCATTGAATGTGCATTGATCTAATGAAACCTTTATGGGAATACCTTGTTATACTCTGGCATCATTCTGAATTGAAAAGCATAATATATATCAATAACCAAGCACCTACAAGGTATAACAAGTTAAAGGTCATACAGTTAAATATCCAGTCATCTATCACAGTAGGAATCTCAGAGAGATTAAGTAAATTGCTTCAAGCCACATGGTTTGCATGGAACCAAGTTTCAACCCCAACCCCAAACCTTGCCACTATAGAATTGAGAGCTGTGGGTTAGGGGTGTGGGCTGAGTAGAAATAGGAGGAAAAAGGAAAAAAAGAGTACCATCCATTTCATGGGTACCAGTTTCATGAAGAAAATTAAATCCAATGAAAACATAATGATGAAATGGTAAGCCTTGATTTTGAACAGCTCTTCATCATTCCCAAATTAATTTGTAACTAATATATATTTCCAACTGAAATCCTAAGTTTTGGCAGAGACTTGATAAATTGATAAAGTTTACTTGGCAGAACAAATGGGTGAAAATAGAAAACTTGGGGAGAAAAAGTTTGATTATGAACTTTGCTTATGAGGTATTTAAAAAAAAAGTATGACATCAGAACAGGGAAATCACAGCAGGTACTGGCATATACCCTGCATGCACACACACACACACACACACACACACACACACACACACACACACAACACACGTGCACTCATGCACTCATCCTCCCTCAACCCTGTGAGGTAAGCACTGTTGTCATTAGTGGTGACATCTTTATGATGAAGAAAATGCAGGCACTCTCAGTTCTTTACTGCTCCACCTGGAATCCAGAGTGGATTCTCTTGGGCTTCTCATGGTATCTCCACCTTCTGTGCACGTCCAAGAATGCATGTGTGTGTTGTGGAACCTGGGAGGATTCTTTATTGCTTATTGTTTAGACCAGGAGACTTTTGAGAGTAAAAGAGGGCATTATTAGTGCCTAGCAGGAACAAGTAGGAGGAGCCCAGGCTTGTCTGTAAGAAGTGGGACCGCCAACTGTCTTTAAAGTAGGTGTATATTCTCTTGTCAGATAGGCAATGCATTTCACAAAGGCAGACTTGAAAGCCTCCTGTGAGGATTCAAAAGAGAGAGTGTGGGGCCCCAGGCATGGAAGGAAGAGAGGCTTTGTGAAATGCCCAGAGGGAACAGCACAGTCTTTCTGGAAGTTTGATGCTACAGAGTAAAAGTGAAAGATAGTCTTAGAGGGAGACCTCATACTTGGGGGCTGTCTTGGCTGTTGTGGATGTCAAATTCAGGGTGCTCCTTTGTCTTTACTTAATGCCACTTCTCCTTCCAGAAAATCAGGTCCCCAGTGCACAGAACTTGTTCCCTGTTGGGAGATGTCCTTTGATCTTTGAAGAACCAGCCTGTCTTCTGCATTTGTGGTGACTGATTTTTTCCTATCCTCTTGGGCCTCTGAGCCCCACATCTACCTCAGTTGTACTTTTCTGTTTCTGTGGAGTGTTGTCTCAGAAGTGTGTCCACTGCTGATCTGCCTGCTACTGCAGGATGGAGACCTTAGGTAACCTCCTGGCGCTTCAGCTGAGCCTGGGACCAGAATACAGCGAGAATGGTGAAGGTGAGGATATGAGTCATTTGGTTGTCCCTGGGAAACTCCAAGTGTTTGAGCAAGAGTTGCAGAAACCAAAACTGGCTTAAAGGAAGATGATCTTTGTTGGCAAGTTGATTCTATACTGGGGCATGTTCGAGAAAGAGATAAATGAGCAGCGTGTGCAGGTGTGGTTCAAGAGGTAGCAAGATCTGAGTTAAGGTGTTGGCTGGAGGACTTCTTTTATATTCTGAAAATAAGAATAGATTTTATTTTTTATTTTGTTTCATTGTGAGAGAAAATCTTTATTCTTTACTTTTGAAGGATAATTTTATAAGACAGAAAATTCTAAGTTGCTCTATTTTCCCCCAAGACTAAATTTTATTCTAACCCCATTTATCCTCTTTCTATTTTATAAATGCCTTTTAATCTTTTCCTCATAAATTTCTGTATTTCACTTTTCTAAAACTGTGGTCGAAGCACACCAAGTAATTACTGTTTAGAAATGCCTGGTCTGTGAGAAAAGGAACACTCCATCCCATCAGCTGCTTCACCCACTCATTGCAACTTGACCACCTACTTGGATAGAAAAGGGAATTAATTAATGCATTAGCTCATTCAACTACTATTTATCAAACACCTACTGAGTCCATAATAGATTTCTATTTCTGAGCGCCAATTTTGGACCAACCGAATTCTGTGAAAAAAATTAATGCTTTCTGTAAAAAAGGATAAAGCTATCTTGATTTTATTTTTTTTCTGTTGCAGTGCTGGGGATTAAGCCGAGAGACTTGTGCATGTTAGGGAAATGCTATATCATTAAGCCACACCACAGCCTTTATCCTGATTTGTTTTTTAAAAAATCATTCTTTCTGATCATCACTTTTGACACAAGCAGACACAAGACTACCATTCACAAAGCTGTGATCATGTGGTGAAGCACTGTTGCTGTTTGAGAACGAGCCTATGGGGGTTTCTATAGATGCTGTCCTGATCTAACATAATCATGGTAAGATGGCCCCCATGGAGCAGGACAGTGCTGGGCCACGGGAAGCTGGAGGGAAGTACCCTGTCTGTCTCTCTCTGCATCAGCTGTGCTAGGACCATGGAGAGCAACAGCACTGGACACTGATGAGCTGGTGGGCTACCTTAGGGTCAGTTCACTAAGCCCAAATACCAACTTCTATCTTTGATAGTTACCTATCGGGGGTTGTTGTTGTTGAAATTAAGCGAAGCAGGGCTGGGCAAGGTGGCATGTGCTTGGGGTTCTAGCTTCTCAGGAGGCTGAGGCAGGGGAATCCCTTGAGTCCAGGTGTTCAAGGCCAGCTGAGGCAACATAGCGAACCTCCATGTCAAACACAAAAACAAATAAAAACTAAATAAGACATATTACTAAAAGTGAGTACTGTATGTGCCGAGAATATCCTAGATTCTTCTTCCTCATCTTTTCCATTTACCTTGTCAAATGTGAGAAACTCAACTTCTCTTCCTCTATTATGTAATCTGCTGTGTTTGATGAAGTTGTGGCGTAATCTTTCCTAGGTGAACTCATCTGACACTTAGGACGTCTTAGCTCTGGTATTTAGGAAACCTGGATGGAGAGTAGCATTGGTTCTTCCCAAAGATTGAGGTTCAGCTTCTCTTGATGGCAGCTGCAAAGCTCTACCTTCTTTGGGAGTTGGGGATTCCAAGATAGGTGTGGGAGGTGGTGACAACAATCAGGGTCACAGAGTGAAGACACATACAATGAGGGGATGTTAAGGGGCATTGGTGACTGTCAGAGATTCAGTCCTGTCTGTGAACTCCATGTGCAAGAGCATTTGTTTAGTACTTACTCCTTGCAAATATTTTGTATTTTTATTGATGTCTTCTTAACAAAGTTTTAACCTAAAAGGAATTATAATTCTCACCATAAAAAAGGGCCAAGGACAGGACTGTCTGAGTCATACCTCGTGAATGAAAAATCCATACAATTTGTCAATAAGTTGAAGACCTTAAAAGAGGTAGAATCATTTGTTTAGTGACTTTTCTTTCAGCAACGAATCAGAAACAAACTAAATGGTCAATGAGTAGTGTACAAATTGAAATGATAGACTAGTATATAGTGATAAAAATTCAGGTCTTCAAAACTATTTATTGATGGGAGAATGCTCAAATATAGTTAAGTAAAAAGAGCAGGGTATCAAATTGTATGAACATTTTCTTTTATTTTTTTCACAAAATGTTTTGTTTTTATTTTTATTATTTTTTTTGTAGATGTACATAATGGTAGAGTTTATGAACATTTTATGAACAGAATGATCCTTCAATATTAGGGTATATATGTCATACATATGTGTGTGTATACATATATACTTATCCATATATGTGTGTGTAGTATACAGTATGTATATGTATATGTATGTATGTACCTATATAAATAGAGGGAGAGCAAAAAAGACAGAAAACTTACTGCAAATCAAAATATGGACATTTTCATCTGAATAGACCACAGGAAGTTCTTCTCTTTTATTCTGTACACTTCTTGTTTTTTAATTTTATTTCTTTCCTGTCCAGCAACTGTTCATTAATCACATATACCTTTGCAGATGCATGAGAACTAACTGGCAGAGTCTCTTCTTCCTGGCCTGCAAAGTTCATCTTGAGCTTCAGTTTTTATCTTGATGAAAATATTTTCATTTACATAGCCCTAGAAACAAAACCCATCTAATGTCAAATCATTTCAGTGACTAATTTCATAATCCTCTTATTTTCCACATTCAGTCCTATTGTGCACTGAGTTTTTTCCCTGGGTGATCAAATCATCACTGTACTGGAGGTCCCAGCCTTTTGAAACCTACAGCCGAATCACAGACACAGATTGCTTTTGCAGTCAAATGTTTCACAAACCAATCAGGGGGCCTCAGCTGTGCTCATGGAAAAAGGTGTACGGGGTTTCCCTTCTCATCTGAGAGTAAGACAGCATTTTAGAGAGGGTACTGTTGTCCCTGGAGGCCAGGTGGTGATACAAGGAGCTGAGAGAAAATGAAGAGGGTTAAACCGCGAGGGAAAGGCCGTGCTTTGCCATTTGTCATCCTTATTGGAAAATACATATTTCCAGACCTAACTCGGCACTGATAGATTCTTTTTATTTTAAGGGTATTCCTCTCCTCCCATCCTCTTCAAGCCCATTCTCTCCTTCTCAGAAGTCAAAGCTACTTGTTGTTTAGTTATCAGTTCATTCTCTGGGCCTTCACGGAGTGCTTGCTGTCTGCTGATCCTCACCACAATCCCCACTGCGGGAGGTTGAAATGGCAACACATGCCAGCCATATGCTGTGAAGAACGTTAAGGCCGATGACAAGCTGCATGTAAGAAGCAGGCGCTCCTGTAAGATTTTATGGCTTAGTGATGTGACGGCTCAGTTTGTGTAACGTTAAGTGACTCATGACTGTGACTACGACTTTGCTTTAGGTCACAAAGCTACCCTGCGCTCCTAAGCCACAGCTCTGTGGTGCCCCAGCCCATGACAGCTCAATTGTTGGCCTTCCCATAGAAGAATTGACCTTCCTTCCTGAAGCCCAGGGCTTCTCCTTGCACCGGGTTGGTCCACAGAGTGACATTGGCAATATGCTTTCATCAAACTCCAGATGAAAGGTGCCTGATCTGAACATTGTGCTAAAATTTCAGAAAGTATAGTCCTCGAGACAGCAATTTCTGTCATGTTTTATTATTTTATTCCCTATAAGCTGTTGGGCAAAGGAAATTCCTTCTACTTCAGGTTGAAACAGTGTAAGTTAGGACTTAAAATTTTATCATATATCAAAGGTACATTCTCATCTCCTAATGGGAGAATAACTATAATTCTGCCAAAGATACTGTCTTATGTGAGGAGCTTATTTACAAAAAATAATTTTGTTGTTTTATTTGGTTTAAAAAAGGTAAAATTTATCATCTTGACCATTTTTACGTGTATAATTCACTGGTATTAAATACATTCATCATGTGGAACCATTGCTACCAGCCCTCCCCATAACTCTTTATCTTATGTAACTGAAACTCTACTTTCATTTCAATAACTTCCCATTCCCCCTTTTCCACCGGTTACCACCATTCTACTTTCTGTTTTTGATTTTGACCTCTTTAGGTACCTCATATAAATGGAGTCATTTAGTATTTGTCTTCTTTATAAAGGTCTTCTTTCACTTAGCATAATGTCCCCAAAGTTCATCCATTTTATATTATAGAGTGTATCAGTATTTACTTCCTTTTCGGTGTGAATAATTATTATATTAAATGTCTAGATCGCATTTTGTTTTCCTGTTTATCTGTTGATGGACACCTGGGTTGCTTCACCATTTTAGCTCTTATGAATAATGCTGCTATGAACATGAGCCTACAAATACCTCTATGCTTAATGTTTTGTTCCAAGAGTGTTATCATACAGGTCTTAACTGTACAGGCCATTTATCCATTTTGAATTCAGTTTTGTATATAATTTTTATGAGGGTCTAACTTTATTCTTTTGCATCTAGATATTCAGTTTTCTCAGCACATTTGTTGAAAATACTGTCTTTTCCTCCTTGAAGGGTCTTCACAATCTTGTCAAGAATCACTTCACCTTATGTGCCAGGGTTTATTTCTGGGCTGCTCTATTATTCTGTGTATGTGTCTTTAGATAGGATCATACTTGTTGGATAACTGTTGCTTTGAAGTAAGTCTTGAAACCAGGAAGTGTGAGTCTTTCACCATTGTTCTTTTTCAAGATTATTTTGATTATATATAGAAATTCAATTGACTTTTGTGTGTTGACTTTGTATCTTGAGAAGCCATGTGGATTTCAGGATGGGTGATTCTATTTCTGCAAAAGATGTCACTGGGACTAGGATAGGGATTGTAGTAAATTTGTAGGTCACTTGGGGTAGAATTAAATCATAATAATAGGAAGTATTACAATTCATGAACATTAGATGTTTATATATTTATGTCTTCATTATATTCTTTATATTGTTTCACCAATATGTCGTGTGTGTGTGTGTGTGTGTGTGTGTGTATGTGTTACTGGTTACTGGTGATGGAACCCAGTGGTGCTTTTTTTTTTTGCCACTAAGCTATATCCCAAGTGTTCCCCCACCCAGTTTTTGAGACAGGGTCTCTCTGAGTTGCCAGGCTGAACCTCAGACTTGCTGTCCACCTGCCTCAGCCACATGTGCCACCATACCCAGCAATGTGTCATAGTTTATATTGTGTAAAGTTTTTAATCTCCTAGAATATTTCCAGGTTATTTATTTATTTTTTGATGCTATTATAAATAAAATTATTTTGTAATTTCTTTTTCTGAATATTCATCATTAGCATATAGAAATTCAATTGACTTTTGTGGGTTGAGTTTGTATCTTTCTATTTGCTGAATTCATTTATTAATTCTAGTAGGTTCTTTCTTTCTCTTCCTTTCATTTTGTGGAATTGTTAAGAGTTTTCTACATACGATTTCTACATACAAGATCATATCATCTGCAAACAGTGATAATAAGAATTATATTTCTTCTTTTGAAATTTGGATGACTTTCATTTCTACTTCTTGCCTTATTTTTCTGGCTAGAACTTACAGTGCTCTGTTGAATGGAACACAATGGCACCATCTGAGGTCCTTGCCTTGTCTCAGATCTTAGAAGAGAAGCTTTCAGTCTTTCATCATTGAGTGTGATATTTGTTGTGGGTTTTTCATATATGATCTTTATTAAGTTGTTTCTGTTTTTAAGGCTCTTCAAATATGATGGGCATCTTTGTGTTAATGATTCATTATTCTGGAAATTAAATTATAAAAAGAAACATAGCTTATGGGTGTGATATATGTGCATATATGTGTGTATCTATGTCTCTCTGACTACCCATCCCCTCCTCACCCATTCATCTCTCTACCTATCAATTGATTGCTCTATCAGAACTTGATCTAATTTGATAATTTCTCAAAAATTTATATTGATCTTTTTACCAGGAAATAAATGTAATTAATATGCAAATATCATTAATTTCCCAATTTATCCATCTTATCTTTTCAACAAGTTTGTTTTGGAAAGCAGTAATAAATGTAATGTTACATGCAGAAATAAAATGCAGACTATGGAAATAGAAATATGGGGAGAGGCCATTATCTTACGAGATTTGTCTCCTGGCTTAGCTGAGTTTTCTAAGAGGTTGAAAAATAAGCTTGTGTTGATCTTCATGCCCTGTTTAGCACACCTGTGTGCATCTATGTCCTCCACTCTTCATTCCATGTATTTCCAGCAGGAACTCATGAAGCTGAATCTTTCTGTGTATACTCACAAGTGAAGTCCCAGGAGCCAGCAAGGCCCCAAAAGGGTTTTATTCAACTTGAGATTTTATCAGGGATATTATTCTGGCGTATATAATGAAAAGTAATCCTGTCATTGGTTGGAAGAAGTAGTCTGAAATTTCAGTTGAAATTTTCAGTTGAAATGCTCATTGTAAGTAATATTTATTTGTATATGCCTGCTGGCTTATTAGCTTCATGATGTTTATTTTTATTGTATTAATGTTTGATTATTTCCTTCATTATTTTATTTAATAGTTGCATAGGTTGCGTATGTCCTACAAACTATCTTCTCTTTTAAACAGGTAGAACTCTGATTCAATGTCATTTACAAGCATAACCTTTGAATGAAAGTAGAGTCATAAGTTCTGTTAGAGAGAGAGAGAGAGAGAGAAATTGTACCACTCATATTGGTGCAGCTGAGAGTAAAGGGGACTTTGTAGCAGCAAATAAAATGATCTACCTATAAGACTAAATGTTGAGCCTGAGTTTTATTCATAAACTGATCATTAAAAGTTATTTGTCAATATTTTTTTGTAAACTACATGCATGTAAGAAGTCATTTGCTGCTTACAATGGTCCTATGAGGAAAGTATTTTAATATTAATGCAGCTTTATATGTGAGGAAACTGAAGTGTAATTGGCTTAAGTAATTTGTTCCATATTGTACAGCCAGCAAAATGTAGATGATTTAAAGTTGGACATCTGGCTCCACTTTTGGTTCTCACCTTATATATCATATTACTTCTTATTAGGTGATACATTAATACTTGTACAAAACACGGGGATAGATTTCAAAGACATAAAATGCCCTAAAATGTAAGGGAAGAGCAATGTCAGGAGGGCTCAGCACACCCTTGTCATGCACAACTCCATGGCCTCTGCAACTCAGTTTCTTTCTTTCCACCGGTAGACGTGACTGTGTGTACCCACAGGTCTGTGGGATGCTATATGTGTGTACTGGGAAACTGTAGTTTTTATTCTGTAAGTCATATTTTTCTCAGGTCTTCTTGATTACTGAATCTGGATCTCAAAATTCCAGGAGATGGGACACAATCAATGGAAGAATAATATATCTTCTCAGCTTGGACTGTCAAAGCAAATATTTGCTAACCTCCTGAGGAATTAAATATTTGAAAGCCAGACTTGTTCTAAATTCCTTTTGTGTACTTTGGTGTTCCTTCCCTAAATATGGTGACACACCCTTGCCTGTGAGGGATACTTTCCAAGACTCCTGGTGGATGTCTGAAACCAAAGACAGTACCAAAACCTCTATGTACTATGTTCTTTTTTCCCCAGATACCTATGATTAACTTTTTCTTTTCAGTTAAAGGAACTATTTTATGACTTCTCTTTGACATATCTGAGTTACCAGCACCAATACTCTTGTGTTTGGAAGACAATTAAATAAAATAAGTGCCACGATCAGGACGGGCAATCAAGCAGATTCTGGGGAGGGGCAAAAGAGGATAAGAAAAATAAAGACTCACACATGCAGATGATTTTGAAGATAAAGCTGGGGTCAGGTGGAGTGCTGCTCACTGATGGAGAAGTAGGTTTAAATATATCCCAGCAATGTTTATTTATATATGTCTCATTATCAGGTTAAAGACTATGCAAGCGTTATTCTTTGTATTCAGGAGAGTTACAGAATGAAAAACATCTATGTAGCTTTTTCATAGTTGCAATCTATAGGTGCAGTGCGCAATGTTAAGAACTTTGTGTAATACTCAAGAAAGTCCATTGTTTAAAGTTACCGTTAAGTAGGCAGCTTCAGGAGTAGCAGGGCTGGTGAAATATTGTGGTTGTGTAGCAGGAGAATTTCTCCATTCCCAGGAGCTATGTGCCTGAGATCAAGGTCAAGACTGATAAGACTCTTCTGCAGAGCCTCCTCTTGTAGGGCATTGCCATAGCAGCTAGGCATCCTGCACCCTTACCCAGAAACATTCCCAGGCACCAGGCATGCCACAGCTATGAGGTCATCAGAGACCCCAAACTCAGACACTTCTCTCCCATTCTCTGTCACCACTCTCCACAATAAAGGTTACTTGAACAGAAGCATTGAGATGCCATGACAGTATAGACTACTGTATAGAGTCAATACTCCTTCTGCCTAATATGTGTCCAGCATCCATTGTATAGTACTTCATGAGCACCTCCTGTGTCAGATCTTGTTCTAGGTACTGAAGTTGCATCAATATATAGACTAGTCCTTGCCATGCTAGAGCTGACAAGACAATAAACTCACATGGAAGTAAAGACCTAGTGTGCTGGAAGATAACACATTGAGCTGTGGAGCAGGTAGGGACTGCAGGGTCAACAGTGATCAGAGAAAGCCCTGCTGCTTGGGTGAAGTTGTAACATGCACCCAAAAGAAGAGAGGGAAGAAGTTATACAGAGTCCTGGATGAAGGGTGGAGAAAATAGAAGGTCTTGGGCTGGGATTGCAGTTTAGCTGAGAAGGGAAATCTTGACCTGATCTGTTTCTGACCAAGGGTATTTGGAGAAGTGAGATTTTGACAAAGTAGAAAGTACTTCCCTCAAATACATAGGGGCCATTGTCCACATAGTCTATACTTGTTTTCAGGAGATACATCCAAGACCCCAGTGTATGCCTAAAACAACAGAGAATTCAACCTTATATCTACTATGTTTTTTCCCAGACAGGTATAACTGTGATAAAGTTTAGAATATGCATTAGTCACAGTAAGAAATTAGCAATAATAATTAATAATAAAATGAAATAACTATAGCAATATACTGTAAGAAAAATTATTTAAGAACTTATGAATTGTTTATTTCTGGCATTTTCCATTTAATAATTTCAGACGAACCCAAATCATGGACATTCTACGTGATATCTTGCCTGTCATCCTCAAAAGTGTCAAGATCATGAAAGAGAGAAAGAGTGAGGAAGTGCCCAAGATTCAAGGAGACTAATAAATGCAATGTATGATCTTAGTTTGGATTCTGGTCCAGAAAGAGGCTAATATGGATTGATAGATGAAATTTGAATAAAATCTCTAAATTGGTAAATAATATACTGCTATTGCTATTGTTGATTTTGTGATTTTTATTGGTGTGTGAAACGCTAACATTTGAGGAAGCTAGACCAATTGTATAAGGGAAATCATTGCACTAGTTTTGCAGTATTTTTGTAAGCTTGAAATTATTTCAAAGTGAAAAAATTAAATAAAAGGAAATTAGAAATAATTCACATGTCACCATTAATTGCCAATCACTTGCTTTAGCTCTTTTTATTTTAAAGTCATAAACTTATCTAAACACTTTGCCTAATGCTTGGAAAGATAGCTGGAGTTAAAACAACTTATAAAGTTTTCTAGGAAAATGTTTCATCAGGAGAAACCCTTTGTAAGCCTTTGAAAATTCAGACTAAATGCATGTCCTCTGGGGAAGAAAGCACCTTTCCCTAAGAACCAATTCATTCTGTAGATGTCTGTTGGAGAAAGAGGCACCCTAAGGGACAGGGATGAATGGCAAATGCATCTGTGCTCTAGAGGATTGGGCTCTAGTGACTGCATTGGCAGGTACAACCAAGTTCAACCTACTATGTTGTGTGCACCAACTGGTTGTGGACAGCATGGGCTGTGGCAGCTTAGATGAAGAAGAGCCATTTATCCCGTTAGATTCATTTTTCATGGAGAAAAGAAGAGTTTCAGAACGAGTGACATTTCAGGAAGATGGGAAACATACATATCCTGGGGCAGAAGTGTTTTCTGAGTGAAGAGCTTTCCATAAGTAAAGACAAATGAAAACAAGAAGCTTGGCCTGTTGGGGAATATCCAGGAGAGCTGTACATGTTGACTGTGACAGCAGATGAAATGTCGTGGGGCAGGGGTCAATTTTAGATGGTAAGATGCCCTCCTGAGAAATTCGCTCATTTGAGGGGAGGGGCTTGGATTTAACAAGGTGTCATTTTTGTTTCTAAGATTCTTTATTGAAAAGAAATCCAAGGAACAGTGGTACAGTTATTTCATATCAGTCATTGGATCAGTTTTATTCATCTGCAAAAAAAAAAAAAAAAATCCATGGAGCATTAGGGACCACAGGCCTGGAAGAGCAGAGAGAGGAATGGTGGGCAGGGATGCCCTCCTTCCCCAGACAGACATTTCTGTTTAGCAGTGTATTCCTCACACTCCTGGTGACCTACATCATTTTCCAAGCAAATCTTAAAGGTTTCCGACTGACATTTCAGAATGCTTTGGTCAGTGAACTGGAACGCTGAGGAGAATTCATGGGAACAGTGACGATGGCTGTGAGGCCAGGTGTTTGTCCACATTTGCACAGTCCACTTCCTACCCATGTCTGTTTAGAGCTGCATCCGCATGCAGAGCTGCATTCTGTCTCTGTGTTTGGAGGTAATTACTCACTTAAATTAAACCTGAGGCTCATTGTTTGCAAAACTATGGCAAAATGAATGCCAAAATGATATTTCTTAGTATAAAAATAATTACCCTGGGTGGGGGTTATATTCTAAGATAATCCATACTTATCAGGATGTAGAATGAGATGGAATACCTACAGAAAAGCAGAATACAACATCCAGAAGGCTCAAGTTATTTTTACCATGGGAAAGGTTAAGTAATGTCTATAGGGTTGTTCATTGCACACATAATTTTATATTGTGACCTTGTGAAGACAAATGATAAAATGAATTTGATAGATTTCTTCTGCAAGTGGATTTGCATTTTCCTATGAGTTTTCTCTGATTTGTGTAAACTTCAAGATCTCCTCCCCTTACACCTAATCAATGTGCTAATCAGGAGCACAGTACTGGGAATCTTCTCAATGGTACAGAGGCCCATTTGAATGACATTTTGGAAGCTATTCTAAATGTCTGAAGGTTGAGAGCTTTTGTATTATTATGAATAATGAAGTTACTCTCTGAGGGAAATAAGTGATGTAATCTAACAGAGTGAAGCTGATGGGTGCCTGAGGCAAAACAATAAGTACTGAATGGAAGTAAAAATTACTGCTGAACAGAGAGACCCAAAGGATAGGTGAGGATAACTGGCATACAGAACATCAAAGGTGTCCTTTGGGTCCAGTGAATCATATTTGAAAGCACAGAAATTAGGTTAGAGGAGTCAGAAAACCCAGATTCCTATGAATTTTTCCTCTGTCATCCTACCCATATTACTTTTGAATGAATCACTTTGCCTCGAGTCTTGGTTTTTCTCCACTTACAAGTCAGATGTATTGACAAGAAGATATGCAGAGGTTTCAATGCTATCAACTTTGAATTTCTGTCAAATTATAAGGCCTGAAATTTAATATATAGTTAGTGAATAAGTTGCCTTATAATTTCCCTCTTCCATTCCAATCACAAATAAGAAGAGAGATGAGGCCAGTTTTGATTTTCATATGGTGTCATATGGTTTATATCCTACTACCTTGCCTATTTTACCAAGCCCCTAACTGACCCAGAATAAAAACCAAGCAGAGGTGTCCATGAAAGCTTTTCATCCTGATCTCAAATTTTGCCTCTTATACTTGTTGATTGAAATAAAATCAACATAGTCAAGAACAAAGAAAATTACATTTATTTGGAGCTAATTAGGATTGCAGTCTGGGAAAACACAGATTTAAACAATCTTGAAAATGTACTCTGAGATTTACAAAATGGCAGCTATATTTATGGCTTTAAACCCCAGGAGGTTGAAATTACATCATTTGTTAGTCATGGATTGCAGTTGGTGTTGGCAAAAGTTAAGGTATCTTATTAGAGGTGAACTGGGTGCAATGGCAGTTTCTGGGCAGTCGGTGGGGAGGGCTGCCTTGTAGGGAAAGTCAGGAGAGGTCAACAATGATGTTTCAAAGTTTAGCTCTCATTGGAGGAGGGCTTATCTGTAGCATGGTTCAAAGACTGAGGACATAGCTGAGATTTGATTAATGGTGGCCTCCTGACTTTTTTGCCTTGGAACAATGCTACTTCATTTAATTATTTTCCTTGACATAAAGAAATAATCCAAACGGCGGCGGCCCAGACATCCAAATGACATGGTGCTTAAGTCTTCATTCTGTTGGAGAGTTCTGCAGTTATTGAATCTTTTTAGAAGGGATCCCAGTAAGTCAGGGTGCTCCCAGACCAAATGAATAGCCTTCAACCTTTTTAAAACTACCCAGTTTATCCTTCTGAGCTGCCTGTGTTGAAGACTAAAGTCCTAGTTGGAGAAACTATCTGAGCCATGAGAAAAGAAATGAGTGAAATTAGGTGAGGTAAGATAATGTTGGATTCTTTGCATGGGGCCTGCATAAATGTGGAGCTCATTAAAAAAAATAGATTGCATTGCAGTGGAAAGAATGCGAAAACCCACTAGGAAAGTGATGTTGACTAGATGAAAAACTGAGCTTGTGTGAAGCTGTGGTTAGAAAAATAACCTATGACTCCATCAGGAAGCATTAAGTGAACCACTCCACTGGCCCTCTACTGGCCCTCTTTTGGCCATCAGCCTTTTTTCTTTTTGGGGGTTCATAAATGCTTCTACTTAGTGCTCCAGGCATGGACAGTATAACTGAAAACTACCACTTTGGGCTCTTTCCTGGTGTCTGGGCTGACTCCTCATGGAGCCTTGTGAAATCACATTGATGCTGTCCTTCAGGGGTACTGTGGACTTTGGAGATGGGCTGTGTTGTGTGTTAGTTTTTGTGGTGCACGCTCTTGGTTGCAAGGAGGAAAAAAAATTAACTCTCCTCTGTCTTCTTGGCTCCTAGTTGGAAAAGACCCTTGCAACAAAATTTAGGCAAACAAGAGGAAAACAGAAAATTGTAATGTATAAACCCCCAGTATCACTTAAAAATGAGAAAGTATCAGAGAGGTATCTCAGAATTCAGGCTTAAATCTGAAACTAAAAACAAAGAAGAGTGTGGTGTGGGGAGGCAGCTTTGTGGAAGTGGCCAGGAAAAGCAGTAAGTAAAGGTAGGGTTTTGTTTGGCAGATTGAAGCTGGTTCCTACTCCATGGCCTATTTCTAGGGATTTAGAATCCTCTTCTTCTTGGTGCAGAAAGGGAGACACCCTTATGAATGGAGATTTCCTTTTTATTTGTGAGCTCTCTTAGGAAAGGGTCACTTCTTTTCTGCTTCCAGAGTTTTTCTTGTGTCTGCAGTTTCTCAAAATAACCAGCTCCAAATCATCCTTATGCTAAAGAGGTGTATTTTGGGCTTCTCCAGGAGGTTCAGCCTCTCTGGTCCAGCTTTTCTGAATCCAGCAGTATTCTGCACTCTGACAGCTATGGTACCCCACACTTCCAGATGCCCTGAAGGAGAGCTGAGAGGGGGGAACCTCTCAGTGGAAGGAAGAAAAAAGCTTCACAAAATGTAGTGTTTACTCACATTTGCAACGTTGGGATATTTTCCTCCTCAACGAGATCTTGTTTGTATCTGCTTTTGAGGTTTTTTTTCTTTTTTGGATTCAGTGATGAAAATGGACTTTTAATTTTTTTAAATGAAATAAAGAGAATTGTTGGAATATCAAGATGAATTTATGGTTTTCATGTTGTAGCACTTGCATTATAACATTCCCCTGTTCTTCCTCTAAGTTCTTCTGTTCCCATTTCCATTTTGAGGAATCTTTTTTCTTTTGATGTAACTGGAAGTCTTTGGGGATTGTGTTCTTAGCTCTTGGTATTTGTGTACAGAAGGCTTAAGAAGAAGTCATATGACAAGCCAAGAATCAGAGAATATTCAGTATTCCTAAGAGAAAATTTTTGTGGTTTAAGTAAAGTCTGATTTCTTTTGGTGGGAAGTGGAGAAGAGATTGGACAGTGCCAGTTTTTGTTTTTTTAAAAAATGTCACTCTGGATGTCTCCATACTCTGAATGGTTCCCACTTTCACTTGACTCCTCCTAAGTAACAGTACCTTTGAATCTCCACACTGCCCTTTCAGACCCCAGAGCCTACCATACTGTGTGATTGATGTAGTGATCTCATAGCCAGGAGAAAAGTAATGACCACTAGCAGCTGATATAGGTGACAGGTAATACAGTTTTTGATGATCAGTCAGGATTGGGAATAACCAGTTTTGTTAATGGTATCGACTATGGGGTTGATTCTTCAATTTAACCCTTTTGCTTTCAGAAAGAAAGTGTCTGTGATTCCTTGAACCAATCTTTGAATTCCATAATCAGGACTAAACTTCCTGAGAGGAGCTGCACCCAGACTGACAATCTGTCACATTTTGTGACAAACAGCTGCCAGTATGGGGCAATAAGGCACAATGCAGGGATCAATGTGTTCACACCTTGAGGCAGTTTAAAACACTGTGTTTGAACGATAATAAGTGTCTGTTAACTTGTGCTGTCAGTCATTTGAAGCTCAATATTTAAAACTTGGCTTTTACACTGGGATATTGCAAAATTGAGCATACTAAGATGTGATAAAATTAGAGTATTAGCACTCTTAATGTCCAACAATTGTTTGAATCATCGTTCTATGGATTATTCGTATAATGATTTTATGCCTGATTTGAAGCATGAAATTGAAACTAAGCACATTCTGTTTGTAGAGCTATCAACCTGAGTTTCTAGAAAGAAAAGCATACCTGTCAGGGCATGTATGGCTTCCTGGAAAAGTCCACACTGAACAGTCATTCCTCTGTTCTTCAGTTGGTCTTTCACCTGTGTAGCAAACACTTACAGAGTTCTACTGGGAGCCTTGCATGCAGAACAGTGACTAGGGAGCTTACAGTGATGTTATGGAAACATTACAATCAGGACTGGTGTCTGTCCATGTGGGCAGTGCATAAGAAAGTGCACTCACCATGCCTCAAAGGCAGGAACCATGAAGAGCTGGACTGAGGGCCCTGGTGAAGAGGAATGGGGAGGGCATCTCAGCCAGAGGAAAGAGCTTGTCACTGGGATGTAAGATGGGCAGGCTGACTGCGGGGTTGCAGAGCAGTGTGGGGAGAGGCAGACTAATGAGGTGGGTCAGCTCCATTCATGTGGGGCTTGCAAGCCGTGCTCAGGAGGCCACACTTCAGCAGTCAGGGAGCACTGAGGTGTGCAGCTTCGGGAGTAACGGGATTAAGGTGGCATTTTTGAAAAATCATTCTGGCCACCTCATGGAGGATGACAGATGGTGGGTGGTGTTCTGAATATTTGAGCTGGCTACAAACATCCAAAGACTTCTGCCAAGGAAGAAAAGTAGATTATCTGTGCCAGCTGAGTAATATCTATAGACAAGTTTACTAATAAGAAAATAAAAACACACTGAGCATTGTATTAAACCTTAATTTGTAGGTGAAATGCTCTGCAGGGTTAGCGTGGGTTCTTACAAGCACTAAGAGAAATAGGCTATGAAATTGTTACAATATGGTCCTTAACCCACTTTTACCTTGGACTAGGTTATTAGAGGAATTTCTTGTTAGTTTTTAGGTGTATGTAGCTTTGAGAAAAGATCACCAAACATGATACTGCTATAGTTAGGTTATTATAAGGCAAAGTGGGCAAAAGGGAAAGAATGAGACATAAGTAGAGATAAATGGATTGTAGACATATGCAGGCCTTGAATAATTAAGAACTCCCCTTCATGCAAAATGATTAGAGGGAATCACATCATTTAGAGGGACTGAGACATCTCTATCTTTGGGCAAAGATGCAAAGGGTTTTGGTTTGATTGTATCCATCAAATAAATGTCTGCTTAAGGTCTTGGTTGTAGAGGCCAAATGCTAGATTGTCAAGAGTAAAATCTAGCCTTGCTTGTAAGACATGTCTGTTCTACTGAGAGAGGAGAAAGTTATAGGATTAGGGAAAACAAAACAAGTAAATAGGGTAAAGAATGAAGCTTTACATATACTGAGTCTGGGGTATATCCATCCAATTAGCAGATTTGAGAGGCCATGCTAAAAAATAATGTGGAGTTAGACAGGGTGGTACACACCTGTAATCCCAGCAACTGGACTTGGAAGGCTGAAGCAGGAGGATTGCAAGTCAAGGAAAACCTGGGAAACTTAGTGAGATCCTATTTCAAAGAAAAAGGGAAAAAAAAGTGGGGCCTGGGTACATAGCTCAGTGTTAAAATGCCTCTGGGTTCACGCCCCAGTACCACACACATACATGAAGTAGAGTTCTAGTCCTGGATGGGCCTTATATAATAGACATGATTTAGACAAAGAAAGAATCCAGGATGAAATCACTTGTGGTTTGAGTGTGTCCATCCAAAAGTTCATGTGTTGAAAATTAATTACTAAGTTCATATTTGAAGGTGGGGCTCTTGGGAGATAAATATGAGTAGATGAGGTCATGAGGGTACTTCTCCACAATGGCATTAGTGGCTTTATAAGAAAAGGAACAGAGACAAGCTAGCACGCTTGCTCTGTATCACAATGTGATGCCCTGTGTCATGGCATGATGCATCAGAAAGGTCACTATCAGATGCTGAGTAGATAGATGCTACTGCTATGCTGTTGGACTTTCCAGCCTCTGCATCAGAAGCTAAACAAACCTCTATTTTTTAAAATAAATTACCCAGTTTGTGGTATTCAGTTATAGTAACAGAAAACAATGACAGTGTCTTCCTCTCAAATTCACAAAGCATGGTAGTGGTACAGTGAAGAGTGAATAACCAGAGTGACCAGATGTATAGTGTTTCTTTACACATGACCCACATTACCAAGTCTTTGGGAAGCTTGAAGCTTGGGGACGATATCTTCAGGGCCTGTCAGTCATCAGAGCTGAAAGTCTCATATGGTGTCTGCAAACTGGATGGACTGAGAGAGAGAAGGAATGGGCTGGTGATCCAAATAGTTGGATGGCCTTTAGGAATTCATGGCAGCAGTGAGAACCAATATGTGGGCATCTAGGGGAGATGGGATTTGCAAGTTAATGTGAGGTGGGCTGCATGAAGACAGTAAAGATAAGGCTTCAGAAGAGTGGTTCAGTCTTGTCCACTTGGGACCGTGGACACTTTACCCAAATTCCTGAGCATAAACTCTGCCTGGCAGTGTGAGGAGGAATTGCAGTCATGTGCCATTTAATGATAGGGATAAGTTTTGGGAAATGTGGCATGAGGTGATGTTGTCATTATGAGATCATCACAGGACTGCTGCACCTTATTAGGCAATGTGATCTTATGAGACAGTTATTGTATATCCAGTCCACTGTTGATTGAAACATTCTGTGATGCATGACTGTGCTGAGTTTTGCATGGTAAAGGAGAGAGATGAAGTTTGGGTTTTGAGTGACTTGGATATAGATATACCATGGTGCAGGAGAAGAGGGCTGAGGTAGGGTTTCTAGGGGCCTGTGGCTCTCTCTATAAATATGAACTTGAGTATACCTTCATCAGCTTCACAGAGTTCACCAGTCTGCCTAGTTTGTTGGATGCACTTTCTTTAATGCTCTGCGTGGATTTCCACTTTCAGTCCTAGTGAATACCCCCTCACACACAGTGCTGCTTTCAGTCTGAGGACTATGAGCATAGTGTATTGGGATGTTGAGCCTATTTTTGTAGTTTTTACCCTCTGGATCTTTAGGAGAAAAATCAATCACGATCTTTGTTTTCCATCTCAACCTTAACATTTTGAAGATGAGACTTTCCTGTTTCCTTCTCAGGAGTTGGAGTATTGATCCGCTGATGTGTAACTTGACTTGAATGTATTTGCGTAGGAGGTGTGGGGAATTCCTGCACAGTGCAGCTCTCTCTTCTAATTGAAAACCTGCCACTGCTTTCACCAGACCTTGTGTTCTTACCAGGGCTTATTCCCTGTAAGGGCTTGTTTTTGTGTTAAGAAGCTATAGCCAGTCTGGAAGTTTTAGAGCCATCTATAGAATGTTGAGGTCACATTCTATATATTATAAATGAGCCGCAATAAAGAATGCTGTGTGCCAAATCAGGAATGTTATTAATAGTTTACTAACCAAGGAACCAATTTTTCACATGAGGCAACAGGGAATTCATGCTGTGTACATGCTGTTAGGGTATTACACATTATCATAGGACCAACACAACGAGCCCCATGCATATTAATAACATATCTAGCATCTTTACATTTGTATTTTCATCTCAAGAACCCATTCTATATGTTTAGGTCTGGTAAGAGAATAAAGTTTATAAATGGTTCTTATTTCATAATTCGTTCAACATAATTACCAAATGCTAAGTCATATCTTTCTAGTTCCTGACTTGGCACAAAAAGACTTATTGTCATAATTTGGCATCTTTGTGCAAGTCTTATTACATTGTGTGGGTTTTCTTGCCTCTGTCTTCTGGGATGTAGCACATCCCACACACAGCTGCAGGGAAGAAAAATTCTCAACTGTGGTATCTGTTGCTCTGCTCCCTGCTTGGTTCTTGGAGAGGCTTCTGAGAACCTTCCAGACTCAATTGACTTTGCAACCCAGAAATGGTGACTTCAAACAATTTTTTTTTTTGCTTTTCTCTGCCTTTTCTGATGCCTTCTAATAACCATCTCGTTTTCCACCTTTCATCCTGCCTTTGTCCAATGAAGGTGCAGTTGTGAAAGCTTGCTTGCCTTGGAGAAGGGTGCTTTTCCCCGCAGCTCACAGGTGCACACCCTCCAGGCTCAGTCTTCAGGAAACTTCCCATCCATCCTCCACTGACTACTCCTGCTTTCTTGTCCTCATATCCTTGGTTTGTGTGGGTAATATAACTGACACTTTGTTTATTGCACTTAACTGCTATGTGACTTTGTAATTTTTCACATGCTGTGCTTTTTGGGATATGTTTTATCACCCTGAGTCAGGTGATGGTTTCTTTTTTCTGTTCCTTCTGCATCCTCTAAGAACTTAGCATTCTATGTGGTCTTCGGTTTTATATCCAAGTTGTGTTTGTCAGACATTTTCTGTGAACCCAGAACAGTCCTGGGTGATTTCCAACAATTTCTTAGTGATTGCAAACTAACAGTGAAAATGATAATGACAATGGTGATGATAATAATAATAATACATCATTATTGGGGAATTATTATACTTCAGACACTGTACCCAGCAAGTTGCACATGTCATGTCACTTCACCCTCAAGACAGCACCAAAGCTGGGACTGTTCCAAAGCTCTTTTTACATACGAATATGCTAAGGTTGTTGGGGTTAGGTAAGTTATTAAAGGTCATACTTGTAGATATTCTGCACATCCTCTTCTACCACGTTTTTTGTGTGTTTAAATGGGATGATAAGACCATTCTCCTGATCTTTGTTCATGTTGCCAGCGGGGGTTGGAGTTTCCTTCTGGTTAGAGCTCTTCTCAGTACAGTCACCTCATCCTCACCATGGCCTTTCTACTGTTTCACAAATGATGACATTTGTGTCCACTCCAGGGTTTTTGAACTCGTGCTTCTGGCTTCCCAGCATGCTTCATCCCTCATCTGTACCAAGTGCCCTCCTCAGTGTTCAAATCTATGTTCAAATGCCTCTTCCTCAAAGAGCCCTTCCGGTATCTAACACAGCTTTCCCTCCATCCACTCACTTTCTTACCTTACTTTGCTATGATTTTCTCAAATTGATAAGTGTCAAGATTGCATTACTTAATCATCTGTTTGTTTCTTTGTTTTCTCTCTCCCATTACAATATGATTTACTAGTTTCGGTGACTTATGTTGCTCACAGCTACCATGAGAAAGGAAAGGCTTTCTCTATACTAAATAGAGCTAAAACAATTCCAGGGAGGAACTCAGATTTTCTTCCCACACTTTGCAGCTCAGAGTAGCCAGTCCTGCTGTATTCATGGACTTTATGCCCTATGACTCAGAAGAATGTGGGGCAGGCGGGGGATGGGGTGTGGGAGTAGCGTTGGCAAATTTAGACAAGAGTCAGTTGAAATTGCCCTTATGCAAAACACAATAGAATACATTTATAACAAGGAATATGAAGCAAATGGAAAATGGTGAGAAGTGTGGCTAGTCAACATGCCACATCTGTCATGGAGCTATAGTATGTGTGATCCACATAATACCTTCCGAAGTGTCAGGGAGCCAGCATAAAATGGGAAGCGCTGCTATATGCCAGTGTCTTTAGGGGGAAAAAAAACACCCTAATACTCAGGAAATGTATGGTCATTTCTGATCCCACAGCCAGTGAATATCCTTATAGAAAAGGTGCTCTTTTCCATATGAACAATGTTCTCAAAAACATCTTTAAATTAAACATTTACATTTTCTTGGCCTTTCCTCATTAACATTGACTAATGGCATCATTCCAAAAAGATGCTTGATGGAATCCATTCACAGAGGAATCGGCTCTATAATGCTCTAGATTGCCTTGGAATAGATTTTCTTAAACTTAATAGAATATATCAAAAAAAGGGCATAAGGTATTGGCAGATAGAAGTCATGAGATATAATGCATGCTTGGATTAAATAAGATGACAAATACAGTCTCCCAGAAGAACTGAGAGATGCAACATAAAATGAAAAGTGGTCTTTATTTTTATAGTTTGGATCTTAAATATCCCCAAACCTGATGTGTTGTTTGCCAGCCTGTGGTGCTTTTGGGAGGTGGTGCAACTTTTAGGAGGCAGGACCTTGTGTGAAGAAATTAGGTCACTGTGAGTGTGCCTTTGGAGGATATATTGAGACCTGGCTTCTCTTCCTTGGTGTATACTTCTGAGCCACTATGAGGTGAGCAGCTTTGCTCCACCACATTCCCAGCCATGATATTCTGCCTTACCATAAGCCCGAGTGGTGGGACCAAACAACCATGGACTGAAATCTCTGATTTTGTGGGCCAAAATAAATCTTTTCTCTTTTAGGTTGATTATCTAAGATATTTTGTAATAGTGACAGAGAGCTGATTAACACATCTGTTATGAAAATGAAAATTGAACTCATTAACTGGGAGAAAATATTTTTAAAGCCATATATCTGATAAAGAATTTGTGTCCAGAAAGAACACTTATAATTCAATGACTTTGAACTCAACATAGTTAAAAAATGGGCGAATTATTTGTATTGGTATTTCCCCAATAGTTTGGCAATATTAAGGGTTGGAAAGCATGTGGACAAACTGGAACTTTCGTACATTGCTGGTGGGAATGTAAAATGGTGAATAATTTTAACTCAGTTTGAAAATTTCTTAAGAACTTTAGTGTAGACTTACCATATGACCTAGCAATTCCTCTTCTCAGTATCTTCCCAAGAGAAATGAAAATAGATGCCTACACAAAGACTTCTAAGCAAGTGTAATTAGCAGTATTATTCATAACAGCCCCAAACTGGAAATAATCCAAATATCCTTCAACTGATAGATGAATAAACAAAATGTCTTATCTGTGCAGTGAAATACTATTTGGCAATAAAGGGAATGTACATGTAACATCGATGAACCATAGGAATATTATGATAAGCTAAAGAAGCTAGACACAAAAGATGACCTATTATATGATTCCATTTATATAGAAAAAGCAAATCCATAGAAAGAATTATCAGATCAGGGCTTGTTTTAGGCTGGGGGTGAAAGTAGTGAAAGTTTGCATATATACATGTGGGAAATTTTTGTGATCGTGGAAAATTTATAAAACTAGATAGAGGGAGGATTGTTGCCTTACTATATATATTTACTAAACATTATTAAAATTATTTTTAAAATGGGTAGTTGTTTTATGTATAAAATATCATAAATTCTTTTAGAAAAGTAAAAATATCCATATGTGCTTTTAGCATACAAGTATCAATATTTTAATTTTACTTAGAAAAATAGTGCAAACTTTCAAAATACACATAATAATAATGGCAATAAATAATAATAATAATAATAATAATAACAACCACCACCACAACAACTAGGAGGTGATGGATTCTTTAGGAGGTGGGGCCTATTGGAAAGAAGTCATGCCATTGGGGGCATGCCTTTGAAGGTGATATTGGAACCTAGGCCCCTTCTTTCTTCTCTTTATGCTTCTTGGTTGCCATATGATTGAACACAACTTCTCTACCACACACTCCTGCCATGACATATGGTGCTGTCACAGACACAAAGCAACAGGGCCAAGAGACCATGGACTAAAACCTTTGAATCCAGGAGCCAGAATAAATTCTTTCTTCTCTTAAATTGACTATTTTAAGCATTTGGCTAGATCCTACCAACTTATCAGTGGAGTGGATTTAAAACTATCCTCATTTTATGGGCAAGAAAACTGAGGCGTAGAAAAGCTAATTATGCAGCTTGCCTAATGTTGCACAACTTGTACTTGATCATGCAAACCCCCATGCTCTCTAGAATATATCATGTGCTCTTCTGCCTCAGGGTTTTTGCACATGTTTTCTTTGCAGAACACTTTTGTAGCTGTCTCTTCCCTATAAAATTACTACTCATGTTGGAGTTGAGTTGCATTGTCTATTCTCTGGAGACATCCTTTTCCTCCTTCCAGTATAAGACAACTCCTTCTCCTCCCCTCATGTGCTACCCTAGCACCTGGGATTCTAGCACCTGGGATTCTATTGAGCCACCCATCTTTTGTGCTCAAATCCCTATTTCCCCATTGACTGCCCACTGGAGTTAAGGAACAGTGTCAGTCTTACTCCTTACTCTGCCTCATTGCCTACCATTGTGCCTGGCACCGATAGGGTACTTCTTCCTGGCCTTATCTGATATACACCTGTGTTTAGCAGGAGTTTGTGAACAAGTGAGTTTAATGGTTTAATTGGTAAGTGTCATCTGTGCACCTGTTCTCTCCTTTTGCGTTAAGAGGTCAATGGAGCCATGACACAGAATGCATGCTTCTTGAAGGAAACTATCAGTTAGAACAATCAATAGTGCTCTTTAGATTAAACTCTAGAAGAACATGAACATTTTCGTTTTCATAGAACATCTTTAAGAAAACTAATATTCAAAGAAAAATTTTGGAAGTTCCAATATGGTCATCTATTTTTTCCCAGGACATTTTTTTCCTCCCCTCCTCTGCAGTTCTTCCATTCAGTGTAACTTCAGCCCTCGTTATTAAATTGAAATTTTTTTGTGTGGAAATTGCCCCCAACCACATACTTGCAAATTTAAGTTTGTATTCAAACTGTTTAAGACTGTAGCTCCTTGTAGTTCTTGAAACCTTAGTCCATGGCCGTGAACCCTAATTACATCTGCAGCTGAGAAATATGTGTTGCTCTGTTTGTCTTAAATATCTCAAATGCACCACTTTCCATTATAAATGGAGTCTCCTTTTCCTCAAACCCTGTGTTGTTGGCCTTAGGTGATGGAAAATCACCTAAAACAGAAACTCAGGCTCATCCTTGACCTCTTGCTTTCCCTTCAGCCTGTACCTATAATTAGACATTGACTCTGAGTGACTCAGTATCCTAGATACTTCTAAAGTCTCTATCCTCTTTTCCATCCTAAATGCCATCCTAAAAGCCATTTCTTATCTGGACTGTTTTAGTCATTTTCCAGTTGGTTTGCCTGTTTCTGGTCTTACTCTCCATCTTCCATGTTGGCAATATGATCTCTCGTTAACGCTAATCCTATCTCCTAACTTTCTATTGTGGTTGAATATGTCCCTCCCAAATTCATGTATTGGAAACATAATCCTCAAACTCATCTGTTAATGGTTCTTGAAGGTGGGACCTTTCGGAGAAAATCAAGATTAAAGGAGGTCATGAGGTTGTGGCTTCTTTGATGTCATTAGTGGCTTTATAAGGAGAGGAAAAGAAATCTGAGCCAAATGTTTGCTCTGTCTCACCATGTGATGCACTTTGCCATGTTATAATGAAGCAAGAAGGCCCTTCCAAGATGCCATGCCATGCTCTTGGACTTGCTAGCTTCCAGAAATGTGAACTAAGTACATTTCTGTTGTTTATAAATTACTTGGTCTTAGGTGTTTTTGTTACAGCAATAGAAAATAGACTAATACATTAACTTACAAAAAATTTTAGGAACATATGTTTATTGTAACCAAGGGCCTTATCCATAATTTTCAGCACAGATGCCTCATTCCCCACAAAACTTCTCTGGCTTTCACAGATACTTTCTCTTCTGTGATCCCAAAACATCTGGCACATTTTGGTTAAAATATTTATTGAATGTGAATCATTATGTATTTTACTTCTTTTCTCCCCTGTGGTCTTTTGCTTCCTGGCTATGAAGTAAATGTCTTTGCTCTGCCACACTCTTCTGCCATGATGTGCTGCCATAGACAGGCCTAAAAGCAGTCATGGAGTTAAACTTCTGAAACTGAGCCCCCCCAAAAATTTTTTCTTACAAGTTGATTATCACAGATATTTGTCACTGTAATGGAAACCTGAATAACACCATCCAAACTTCTACCTCCACTGCCTCTCCTCACAGACTCACTGTGGGTAAAGGAAAATGGCTGGAAGGCTAGAATCCCTTTTATTTTCATGCAGAGTATCTGTAGGTACAGACACAATACATACTAGCTTAAAGATTCTTTGTTGAGTAAATGAGTGAACAGATGGCTAAATGAATAAGTGAGCATGACATTCTCATCCTCCTAGAAAACTCTTGATGACTCTACTTCTCTCTTGTGTTGAGGTTCTTTGTGTTTGATATTTATCTTTATTCATGCATTTACTCTTATTTTGTTGCTGTTTTAACTTTGAATATTTCAAAACATAGTAACATAGATAGCACCAGAAAAGAGAAAAACAATTTTTCCTTCAAATTGTAATTAGCACATTTCTTTGTGCACATTGGGTGCTAAATGAATGTATGGCAAAGGAATGAACATATGAACAAAACATACCATGCCATAAAATAAGCAGGATCAGGGAAAAAATAGATTTTGAATGTTGCCTAGCTTTTTGAAAAGAACATCACAGTATGACTTTCCAAGGAAAGTTTTCTAGGCTCTTGTACCCTATATAAAGAACTCTTCTATATGAAAATTTGACAAATATGTGTATTCCTCATATCTTATTTGCTTCTGTCCACATGGAAAGTATTGTCTTAAAAATGGTTTCTGGCTCAATTTTTGTGCTGAAACCCCAGTAGTTTTGAAGTTGGATAAAATGAAGCATCTTTTGGTTGAAATTCACTGGTATTGAGAGGAGTGGGACATTTTTTATTTTGCTTTAACATCTTTTTTTTTGTGAAGAAATCAAATATTTTGTTTTGTGTTTTCAAGAACTTGTTTGAGATATGATTGACATACATAGACTGTGTCTGTTTAAATGATGCCATGTGATGAATTTTGATGTCTGTGTACACATGGGGAGTCATTACCACATTCAAGGAAATAAACATACTCATCACCTCAAGAGTTGCCTTTTTCTTCTCCGCTCATCTTTCATGTCCTACCTATCTACAGTGTCCTCCCCATCACCTGCACTGATTGGAGCTTCCTAGATGTTATATGTATAAAATCATGTTAAAAATCTGTTGTTTTTCTGTGATTTTTTGAGAGAGAGAGAGAGAGAGAGAGAGAGAGAGAGAGAAATTTTTAAATATTTATTTATTTATTTATTTATTTATTTATTTTAGTTTTCGGTGGACACAACATCTTCATTTTAATTTATTTTTTTAATTTTTATATGGTGCTGAGGATCCAACCAGCACCCCGTGCATGCCAGATGAGCACACTACTGCATGCCCTCTGTGATTTTTTTTGATCAGCATAGTTTTGGAGATTTATCCATCTTTGAGTACATAACAATAATCCGTTCTATTTTGTTGGTGAATAAGATTTTATTATGTGGGTGTACCAGACTTTATCCATTAACTGTTGAAAGACATTTTGAGTGAACTATGTGACTTCTCAAAATTGATAGTTTGAGATCCTAACCCCTAATGTGATGGTATTAGGAGGTAGGCTTTTTGGAAGGCTCTGCTCTTATAAATAGGATTAGTGCCCTTATAAAAGAGAGGGGTCTTTTCCCCTCCTATCATGGTATATCTTTGTAAAAAGATAGGTCTCTGTGAAACAGAAAGTTGTCCTCATAAAACAGCAAATCCATTGATTTTAGACTTTCCAGTATCTAGAACTGTGAGGAATAAATTTCTGGAATTTATGAGACATCGAGTTTATTGTATTTTATTATAACAGCCTGAATGTTCTAAGACAGACTGTTTCTAGCTTTAACTATTAAAAAGGACTGCTATGAACATTCATGCACAAGTCTTTTTATACAAAAATTTGTGCATTTAATTTCTCGTGGGGGAAAGCTTATTTATGTTTGCTGGATCATATGGTATGCATGCATTTAACTTTTTCTGAGACTATCCAAATGATAAAGAAAATGTGGTACATACACACAGTGGAATATTACTCAGCCTCAAAGAAGAGTGAAATTATGGCATTTGTGGTAAATGGATGGAGCTGGAGAATATCATACTAAGTGAAATAAGCCAATCCCCAAAAACCAAAGGCTGAATGTTTTCTCTGTTAAGCGGATGTTGATCCATAATGGGATGCAGGGGTTGGGGAAGAATGGAGGAACTTTGGATTGGGCAGTGGGGGGTGTGGAGGAGGGGAGTGTGGGGATGGGAAGGATGATGGAATGGGACAGACATTATTACCCTATATGCATATATGATTGCATGACCTGTGTGATTCTGCATCATAGCCAGCCAGAGGAATGAGAAGCTGTGCTCCATTTGTGCACATATATAATATGTAAAAATGCATTCTGCTCTCATGTATAACTAATTAGAACAAATTAAAAAAAGAAAAGAAAAAAGAAATAACCCAAATGTTCTCTACAGTTGCAGTGCTGTTTTATGTTCCCATCAACACTGTGGGAATGTTCCAGTTCCTCCTTAACCTTGGAAACACATATCATTGGTCTTCTTTTATTGGTTCTTCTTAGTTATACATGACAGTATAACCCATTTTTATATAATTATATAAGCATGAAATATCTTATTCTAATCAGGACCCCAGTCTTGTGGATGTACACAATGGTGAGATTTCACTGTGCTGTATTCATATACATACATAGGAAAGTTTCCGATTCATTCCACTGTCTTTCCTTTTCTACCTTCCCTCCCTTCCTTTCACTCTCCTCTGTCTAATCCACTGAACCTCTTCGATAGCTATTCTCAAAGATGTGCATGGTTCTAATTTGCATGTTCCTAATCACAAATGATAAGATTATTTGCTGGATTTATATCTTTTCTTTTTCATTTTTTTTCTTTCTTTGGTGCTGGGAATCAAATCCAGGGCCTGGGACATGCTGAGCACTTGCTTAACCATTAAGGTACACTGCCAGTTCCTATGGATGAGGTTCAAATCTGTTCGAATCTGTTGCATAACCGACAACCTTCTGGAGTTGTTTTCTTAATGAAATTTAAAAGTTCTTTATGTATTTGGATAAATTCTTTATCAGGTAAATGTCTTGGTAATATTTTCTTCCATCCTCTTAATACTAATAGTATGTTTTGAAAGACCACCATTTTTCATTATAGCAAAATCTTGTCAGTTTTTCTATTTTGTCTTGTGCTTTTGCTAGTGAATCAAAGAAATCTTTGCCTAACCTAAGGCCATAATACTTTTCTCCTATGTTTACTTATAGAAATTTATAGTTTAAATTTTATAGTTAAGTCTATAATCTCTTTTTATTCAACTTTTAGATAAAATACAAGGTATACATTGAAATTCTGTTTTATCATTCATATTTAACAGATATTGCAGTACTATTTGTTGAAATTTTTGTACTATTGAATTACCTTTGTCAAAATCAGTGTTTCATATACATTTGGGCCCGTTTCTGGATCTTATTCTGTTTTGTTGATTAGTTTGTCTATCTTTATGCTAATACCACAGTATAATAATTGTTGTAGCTTTAAAATAATTCTTGAAATAAGGCAATGCTATTTTTATGATTTTCACTTTTTAAAAAGTCATTTGGCTTTGTTAGGTCCTTTGCATTTCCATATGAATTTTAGAATATGTTTGTCAACTTAAAAAATGTCTGTTGAAATTTTGATTGGAATTGCTTTGAATACATAGGTCACTTTGGGTGGAATTGACATTTAGCAATATTGAGTTTTCTAATTCAGGAACATGATGTATCTGTCTCTTCATTTAGATCTTTAAAAATTTCTCTCAGAAATGTTTGGTAGTTTCCACTATACAGGTCTTTTATATCTTTTGTCATATTCATCTCTATTTCTTACTTTTATATGCCGTCTGCCATCATATATGGAAGATTCTTCTTTTTTTTTTTTGGTTTTATAGATTCCTTTTCAAAGAGCAGTACACTTAGAACATTTAAATACAAGTCCAGGAGAAGTGCTCTGTCATAGGATGATTGAGAAATGAGTTCTCATTTCACCACACCCTCCAGTATCATATGAATCTTCTCTTGGTGAGGAAAAGGAGTCTGGTGTTTTATTCATATACATCCTTCTTATCTATAATGTAATCAACAATCTATTGTGGACACATTAACTTTTCTGCATCTACATCAGGAATTTCAAACACAAATTTGTCTTCCATGGCCATGATCATCTCCACTTGGTCTAAACGGTCTAAGCCCAGGTCTTTCATAAAATAGGAATTCACCAAAAGCTTTTCTGGATCAGTCTTTTCATAGACTTTCAGGATGTTCAAAACACAGTCCTTGATTCCCTCTAATGTCAAAGAAGGTGTATTACTGGCAGCACAACTGTCTCTCCCTGAACCTGTGTGAGCACAAAGGCCAGCGAGCTGTATAGTCTCATGCATTGTCTGGCCCTGGGGGACATAAAGGCATACTGAGCAACAGGGCCAGAGCGGTTGAGATCTGCAGCTGGTCAAAGAGGAAAGGAGACAGAAAGGACAGGAGCCACCACCATGTTTCTACTCACCCAGGATGCCATATATGGAAGATTCTTCATGGCAATTTTCACTTGTTTATTGCTAGTATATAGAAATAATTTTGTATGTATTGATCTTGTATCCTACAGTCTTGTTAAATACATTTACTAGTTCTAGTAGTTTTTTTTGTAGTTCCCATTGGATTTTCCCATTGTTTGTTGCTGTATATAGAAATAAAATTGGTTTTTGTGTATTGATCCTGCAATCTTGTTAAACATGTTTATTATTTCCAGTAGCTTTTCTATAGATCCCTTGGATTTTCATGTCATCTGTGAATAAAGAGTGTTACTGCATTCTTCCCAATTTGGATGGCATCTATTTCTGCTCCCCCATCACCATTACACTGGCTTGAATCTTCTGTTCAGTGTTGAATTGAAGCAGCAAGAATAATATCTTCATCTTGTTCCTGATTTTATAAGAAAATAAGTCAGTCTTTTCAATGTTTGTTATGTTCAGTGTAGTTGTTTCAGATATGCTCTTCATTAGATTGCAAACATTGTTTTCTATTCCTGGTTTGTTGAGTTTGGAGAATGAGGACTGGATGTTGACCTTTTTTTTTGTAGTTGATGAATCTGTCCCTTGCATCTGAGTTGTTGAATGTGTTAGCATAAAGTTGCTCATGACATTCCCTTATTTTCCTTTTTGGCATATATAAACTCTGATGTATGGCTCTCATTTCTGGTATTCGTAATTTGGGCTTTCTCTGTTTCCCACCCCTCTTATCTTTTTGATAAAAGTTTATTGATCTTTTTAAAGAGCAAACTTTTAGTTTCATTGATTTTCGTAGATTGTTTTTGTTTTCTGTTTTGTTCATATGTAGCCTGATCTTCATTATTTTCTTTCTACTGTCTTCATCAGATTTAATTTGTCATGTTTTTCCAGTTTTACAGGGGGGAAGCTAAGGACATTGATTTGAAATCTTCTTTTCTAAAAACAGACATTGTTGGTTACCAATTTTCTTAAGTTCTTCCTTAGAAACAGCTCACAGTTTTGATATGTTGTGTTTCTAATTTCCTTCTGTTCAAAAAGCTTATTTACTCTTTCTGTATTTTTCTTTCAATCTCTGTATTTTATTTTGTTTAGTTTTGATGACTTGGTCCCCAAATTTACTTATCTTTTCTCCTGCAATATCTAGCTATTCCCTTTTGTGTATTTTTCTTTCTTTCTTTTTATTTTTTGCAGTGTTGGGAATGGAATCTAGGGCCTCTTGTGTGCTAGGCGCGTGCTGTACCAGTGAGCTCCATCCCCTGCTCTGTGTATTTTTCAATACAGATATTATAATTTCTGTTTCTAAAAATTCAATTTTTTTATGTGTTCCATGTGTCTAGGTAACTTTTTAAGTATACAGAAGAGAGTTATAATAACTTTTTAGCCCATGGGTGCTAAATCCTAACACTTTTTAAAGTTCTGGGTGTTCCATTTTGATTCATTGATATACTTTATTATGGGTTGTATTTTTATTCTCCTTTTTATGCCTAGTAATCTCTGTTTGGATGCCAGACATTGTAATTTTAACTTGCTAAGTGCTAGATATTTTTGTCCTCTTATAAATATCCTTGTGCTTTGTTCTGGGACACAGTTTGGTGACTTGGAAGCAGTTTTATCCTTTTGAGTCCTGCTCATATTGGTTAGTCAGGACTAGAACATTGCTCTATCCAGATTTAGTTTTTCCCTGTTTCTGAGGTAAGACCTGTGTTCTCTACCTCATACTTATGAATTCTCTTCTAGGGGGCACTTCCTCTGTTCCTATCCCTGAAAGTTTCTTTTTAGACTGTGAAAAATATTCCTGTAATATTGTATTTCTGCATCTTAATTGACATTTGTGTCTACTTATCCTTTTTTCCATTGTTTTGCAATATTAGCTTCATGTGAATTTTATCACACTGGATGAAAAATGACATTGCTTTCTTCTTAGTTTTATTGAAATTCTAATTATTTAATCTAAATTTGGTAATTATGCCACCATTACTAGAGGTTCAACAGAGCTCATTCAAAAATAAATGCAATGTTTTTGTCATTTTTGTTGTGGTTGTTGAATCAAATTTACTCTATCAGCTTTCTTTTTCTCAGTCTTCAAAACCAACATTTTAACAGATGAAGTTTCTGACAGCTGAATGCAGGAGAATAAACACGCATCTGTTAACACAAGCTAGGCGGGAGTCTTTAGGGAGCTATGGGGGAAAGGCAATAATGAGCTTAAAAGAGGGAGAATTAGCTCCATAAATATCTCTCCTATCCCATCATTTCCCCTACTATCATCTCTCCTCCCCTCTCTCTTCATTCTATTTCATCTCTTCTCTCTTGGATGTGTATTTTTTCCATCACTTTTTTTTTCATTTTTCCTACTTTCTATTTTTATCTTTTAGACAGTTTAATTCTCTCTTCTCCTTTTTTTCTTGTTGCAAGTCCCTTGTCACTAAAATGCTTATATTCAGAGAGCAATACTGTATAAATGTGTGATAATTGCAATTCCCTGAGCATGGGAACACAACAATCAATTGAATTCTAATAGATTTCACTCTGGCATTCATAACTAGTCTACAAAAGAAAAGGAAGAATAGCTAATAAAAAATAAATAAATAAATAAATAAATATATATATATATATACTTTAGCAAGAAACAAGCCCCAATATACCCCACTCTAACCTCAGTAACATCTATGAGTGCATACTTTTGGATTTTTCTTTGTGTTTCTAATTCCCAGAGGCAAACAAGCTAATGACATTAGTCATGTCAATCCATCTGTCCCCTTTTCCTCTGGGGGTATAATCAGTTGACATTTCTTTGGCAGTTGGAGAGGCTAACCTGGCAGCTCCCTTTGCATCTGTCTTCTCTGCCTATAGTGCATGGAGGTTGTTGTATTACTTGGCTAGGCATCTTTCATGGAGGCTTGCTTAGCTGAGCTTGGACTCCTTCATTAGCTCTAAGGTGATGAAGAAGGTGGGGTGAATTGCAATGCCACATGACTTCTAAATTCTTTCTTACATCTGTAATTCAATAGAAAAATAGAGACATTTTATGACACCTACCTTGATCAAGGCCCTGAGCCAACCTGGGAAAAGCAATGGATATAGAGTTGCAAATGCAAGTAGAGCGTTCTTATCTGGACTTCAAGGAGCTTATGTTTAAGACTCAATTTTCTTCAACTGGGGTTTGTATGATTTATAGGTCAGTGGCTTGAAAGATGTTTGTACTGGAGATGGAATAGATATTTCAGTCTCTTTTTCCAATTCAAGTGAACAGACTGGATTTTCTGAATATGCTCACTAAAGCTTTGTACTGGGGAGAAAGAGAGTCATCCCAGGCAAAAGTGGGTGTAATTTGGGGTATGTGCTCCTTGTTGCCTGCATCCTACTTCCCTGCAGCATTTAGAGAAGTGCCTGGAAGAGTGTGATAGGGTGGAGAGGGATAGAAAGACCTCTCTCAATAAGGGAGGGAGGCTTACTCTTGGTGACTAGGATTGAGAAGTTAGTTGGTAACTGAAGAGATTGTGCTGTATTGACTTTGCTTCTTTATTTATTCTCAATTTATATACATTTATTCTCAAGTAGAAATCCAGTAGTGTAGTGTGACTTATCAAAAAAAAAAGGGAAAAAAAGAAAACAAAAACAAAAAAACAAATACATGTAAGTAATACTTATTTCCAAGGAATTCAAATGAAAATCACATTATTTTAATAATAAGAAAAGGCTTATGAGTCAAGACCATTATTGAAGTAGGACAACATATTTCTTTAAAAACATTTTTACCAATTTTCTGCTTAAAAATAAGAGGAAATATTAGAATTGTACTTCCCATGAATTTAGTATTCTAAAGAATCTCTGAGGATCTGAGAACTGCAAGGCCATCAGTAGGTGAAAGTATCCCAAAGAGCCTTATATGTCACATGATTTTGAATATTGTGCATGGGTTTGGATATAAATGTGTTTTAAGCACATGGTTTGTTGTATCATCTCTCTCTTTCTCTCTCTTTTTAATCTCCCCAATTCAATTTTATCACTTTTGCTGACATTCCCTGAAATTCACTGCATATTAGCCATTTTCTAGGGTGCGATGCTACGGTGTCAGAGTGCTCAGTTTTTTCTTGGAAACATTTGACATCTAAATCTTGCACTCTCAGTAAGATTTGGGTTCACCTTGAACATGGTGAATGGGCCATTCGTGCACAAGGAAGTGTGGCTGCTTATTGCTGGGAGGATGAGAATCAGATTGCCCAGAGCTGTGCCAAGATAGGCCTGTGTGGATTCAGGCTACTGCTGATCCAGGGTTAGGTGAGAGTGCATACAGATGTGCTGCCTTCATATCCATTCTGACTGTGTACAGAGGTTTTTACTAGGCATAATACATTTCCATTCCTCAGAGAGGATACATTATTCTTGGACATAAGATTTCATGTCCCAGAAGTGGGGTGGAATCCTACATATTTCTAGCCCAACATCTTTGAGCCTCCATTTACTCACCACTGAGATGACAATAATAATAGCAGTACTGACACTACCTTAAAGGAGGTTGTATGTAAGATGCTTAGTGGATACATGAGAAAGTGTTGGCTATTAATAAAATAGAGAACATATATAAAAATTGATACTAGCATACCCATAACAGAATGCCAGAGAATACACCATTTATTTTATCAATGTATATGTGCCTGTGGAAAGGAATTGGAGGAAGGAGGGAGGGAGGGAGGGAGGGAGGGAGAGAGAGAGAGAGAGAGAGAGAGAGAGAGAGAGAGAGAGAGAGAGAGAGAGAGAGAGAACATCCATAACTGAGACTCCTAAGAGTTCAATATGGGAAGAAACCTCAAACAATGTCACATTTTCATTGTAGGCAGAAATAATTGAAGTTCCATAACACTGTTGCTTTTGTTTCAATATCTATTTTGTGTGGTAGTTTCTCACTCAGAATTTACTTACTACTTTGTTAGAAGTCTTCATAAGCTTCCAGAAAAGACATTATTGCCTTTCAGGTCCTAAAGATGAGACTCTTGGATTTATTGTCTCAATATCCAAAAAACAAACAAAAAAGGGGGGTCTCTGCTGTCTGTGAAGTTTTCAGGATGCAGGAAGAACATCTGGAAGGCATTATCATTTCATTTGTCTGTAATCCGTAATTGTTAATCTATTGTTGCGCTTATTATTTTGAATATCTATATATTAAATCAATTAAAAGTAAGAAAATAGAAGCTTTTATGTTATCTTTACTTATTTGTTCTTTTTTTTAACTTTTAGTAGTTTTTTTTTATTTCCCTTTTAAAACTTCTGTTATATCATTGTTGTTATCTCTGATACATTTTGAAAAATTCTCCTTTGATGGGATGTATCATATCGGTATCTAGTAGATATTAATCTTGTCAGGAAGTGGGTATAACCAAGCATTGCTTTAAGCCCCAGCATTAATTCACTTAAGCATTTATTTATCTTTTTTTTATTTTATTTTTTTTTATTGTTGGTCGTTCAAAACATTACACAGTTCTTAATACATCATCTTTCACAGTTTGATTCAAGCGGGTTATGAACTCCCAACTTTACCCCGTATACAGATTGCTGTATCACATCAGTTACCCTTCCATTGATTGACATATTGCTTTTCTAGTGTCTGATGTATTCTGCTGTCAGTCCTATTCTCTACTATCCCCCCTCCCCTCCCCTCCCCTCCCCTTTTCTCTCTCTACCCCTTCTACTGTAAATCATTTCTTCCATTTGTATTATCTTGTCTTACCCCTCCTTTCCTCTTATATATCATTCTCACTCCCTTTCCCTCCCACCTCTCATCCCTGTTTAATGTAAATCTTCTTCTCAAGCTCTTCGTCCCTACCCTGTCCTTGTTTACTCCCCTTATATCAAAGGGGTCATTTGGTATTTGTTTTTTAACGATTGACTAGCTTCACTTAGCATAATCTGCTCTAATGCCATCCATTTCCCTCCAAATTCTATGATTTTGTCGTTTCTTAATGCAGAGTAATACTCCATTGTGTATAAATGCCACATTTTTTTTTTATCCATTCATCTATTGAAGGACATCTAGGTTGGTTCCACAATCTTGCTATCGTGAATTGTGCTGCTATGAACATCGATGCAGCAGTGTCCCTGTAGCATGCTCTTTTTAAGTCTTTAGGGAATAGACCGAGAAGGGGAATAGCTGGGTCAAATGGTGGTTCCATTCCCAGCTTTCCAAGAAATCTCCATACTGCTTTATATCAATTTTCTCTCGGAAGAACTTCTTTTAACATTTCTTAACAGTCTACTGGCAATAAATTCCCTCAACTTCTGTTTGTCTTTAAAAGTGTGTTTCTCAGATAAAATAAAAATAAAAGGACTGGGAATATAGCTCAGTGGTAAAGCACTGCTGGGTTCAATCCCTAGGACCCCCCCCTCAAATTCTTAGAGATTAAATAATGTGACCATACCATGTTTCTCCACCATAAAAGTGAGCATTGCAAGCTTTCTCATATCCTCTAAATTAATTTAAAAGTTTCACGCAATTCTAACCAAAATCCAAATAGAATTCTTTGAGACTGAGGCTACAGCCAGCCCCTCACCCAGGCATGACCAACCATGGGCTGAATGAACAAAAAGATATGGAGAAATTTAGACAATGATGCAATCAAATGAATTTGGGAAAGAAAGTAACGAGAACTCAGACTCCTAACTAAAGCCTTCCATAGACAACAGTGAAACAATGTATCATCGTAGATTTATTGGTTTTGTTCCTTTTAAAAAAAAATTGTGACATTGTTTATTGTTTTATTCCAATAAAGTGCTTTTTTTTTAAAAAAAAGTGTGTTTCTCCTTAAAATTCTAGGTTATTCATTCTCTTATTTGAATAATTTAAATATTTTATTCTACTCTCTTATTTTTATGGTTTCTGAAGAGAAGTCTGATGTAATATTTGTATAATGATATTTCCATTACATGTACAGTAAACCTTTTATAATTTTCCTGTGGCTCTTGGATATTCTGTTATGTTTCCATTATTCTCTTTTTTCTTTGATTTTCATTTTGAGAAGTCTCTATTGATATGTATTTATGTTTGCTCTTCCATTCCTTAGCTATGCCTATGAGCCATCAAAGGCATTCTTCATTTCTGTTACAATGTTTTTGGTTTCTAGAATTTAAATTCTTTTTTAGAGTTTTCCGTCTCTATGATTACATTATCCCTCTATTCTGGGGTATTATCCACACTTCCATTATTGCCTCAGCATATTAATCATAGTTATTTTAAATTGCTGTCTGATAATTCTAATATTTCTGCTGTGTCAGAGTCTGATTCTGCTTCTTGCTTTGTCTCTTTATGTCTTTTAGCATCTTATAATTTTGGGTTAAAAGCCAGACACAACGTATTGGGTAAAGTAAACTGAGCTAAATCAGCTTTTAGTGTAAGATTCTATATTTATCTGGCTATGTGTTCAGCTGTATTTACTCTGCTGTAGCTGTAGATGTCAGAGGCTAAAATTTCATCTAGTGTCCTTGTTTTTCTCTCCCCTGTTTTCTTAGGGTTTCCCTCATCATTCCTTCTCTTGTTTGCCTTTTTTTTTTTCTTTAAGATGGGTCTTACTGTATTATCCTGGGTATTGATTTTGAATTCCTGGGCTCAGATTATCTTCCTGACTCAGCTTCCTGCGTAGCGGGGACTGCAGCAGTATGCCACCTCACCCAGCTGAACACTCCTTCTTGAGTAGAGTCTGAGCCTTTCCATTGTAATCCACTGTTATTTTACAGAAGCCTCATTGGGGTGATGGTAGGGTGTCAGGGGAGGAAAAGGGTTTTGTAATCCTATTATTAGGTTTCATGGTTTTAGTAAGCCTGTTGCTTCTAGGCTATAACCTTCACTAGTGCTCAGATTTATTTTATTTATTCTTATGTGGTGCTGAGTTTCAAACCCAGGGCCTCGCACGTGCTAGGCAAGCGCTCCTCCATTGAAACTCAACCCCAGTTATCATATTTTTTTCCTCCTCCTTAGTGAGATAGGAAGATTAGACCAGTATACATTTGGGAGTTTCCCTTCCTTCATATTTGTTAGGGTCTCATAAAGTAGCTGTCCTTTAAGATTGGCTTTTGTTAAGGAGAAGGTTGCCTCAGTGATGTATTTCAATATAGTTTCCCCCACCCCCACTTCACCCTGCTGGAAACAGAAGGAGATTTTTATGCAATCTTAACCATGAGAGCTTGGTGAATCTTCTGGTTATATAAACTCAGCAAGTGTCGGTGTGGGGGCTCTTATAAGTCTCAACCCTCAGTAATTTGTAACTATCAAGGTAGACCAAGCTCCATCTCTAGAAAGAAGTCTATACTGTTTTAATTTCCCCAGCAGCTACTGGCTACAGTGTCAGTTTCTGCTGTTCGTGAGCTGTGATCCTTTGATTCAGTTTGTCTTGATCCAGTTTTCAGACCGGTGGTTTGTCCTATGGCCTCATTTCTTGGATGGATCTCAGAGTTGCTGGTTTTCCGTTTGTGCATGTTTTTCTTATGAGGACAGTGTTGACTCTTAAGCTCTTTACAGGTTGGAGTGGAAAACAGAAGCTCCCCTCCCCCCGTGGGTGGTAGGTAGACTCTTCTCCAGGGCTGTGAAATAGCTCTCTTGTTGGTAGGAACACTGCTCTGGTAGACCAACCCTTCACAGGCCAACAAGGGCACCTGAAGTACCTGTGCTTTTAACATTTTCTCATAGGAAAAAAAAATTGCTTCTATTTCCTTTTCCATGTTTCCTATTTATGTTTCATTTTCCTTGAGAAACTTGGAGACAGTGGAGATCTGGGCCAGCGCTGGGCTCTGCCTCAGTAGGCTCAGTGAACTCAGTAATCTCTGTATTTCTCATATCAGAAAACAGTTACTAGTACTTTTGTTCTTCTCCTGAATGTGATGAGAGTCAAATAAAACAGTGTACCGATGTTCTTTGCAATGTGAGTGAAACCCCTATGTTTTTCTGTACTAATTTAGTTTGATGAGGTGGAACTATCAGGACATGAATTCCTCATCATTTTAAAGGCAGTCTTCAACCTGTGCCTTTCAAGCAGCACTTTTCTATGCAGTTCTGGTGTGGTTGGATTCTCATTCTGTATATATAAGATGTCTCTTAGTATCTACTGAGGATTGGTTTCTGGAACCCCACCCACCATAGATTCCAAAATCTGTGAATGCTCAAGTCCCTATGTAAAATAGCATAGTATTTGGCCGACTGTAGAGTTGTTATATCAAATAATCTCTGGAATACCTTACTACCTACCAAAATTTGAATAGTTATTATGTAGTATTGTTTAGGAAATAATTACAAGAAAAATGAAGATTTACATGTTTAGTACAGGTCCAAGGTGAGGCAGAACATCATGGCAGAAAGGCGTGGTGGAGGAAAGCTACACCATCCATTGCTGGCCAGGAAGCAGAGAGAAAGGGGGTGGGGATGCAGAGAAGAAGAACCCTTCCAAGGCACTCCCCTAGAGACCATCTTGTCCTGCCACATCCCACCTGCCTACAGTTACTACACAGTCTACTTGAACTAGGATTGACTGATCATGTTACAGGTCCCATTATTTAATCATTTCAAATCGAACTGTTCCTGAATTAACACAGAATCTTTTGGGGACCCTTCACATCCAAACCGTAACCTCTTATTTTTATTTAATATTGAAATACACTTCAGTTGGACACTTTTCCACCCAGACTTCAGTTAACCAGAAAAGGAATTGTCTCTGAGAAGAGAAAGAACACCTCTACAAGATTAATTCATGTTGGAAAGCAAAAAAACAAACAACAAAAAAAGATACTTGGGACTTGAAGCTAGTTAATGTCGAGTAGACCATTGAGGCAGAAATTAGAGGTTGGAATTGAATGTTCATTTGGATAATTTCCAACTCTGCTTTTTTTTTTTTAATAATTCTCTTTAATTTACTAGGAACTAATTTATATGAACTACTAGGAGGAATCGGTAAGTTCTAATGTAGCCACTGACCTTGGGTGTAAGGCTCTAATGAGCAGGTTACTTATAATAGACTCGATGTAAATAGTATAGCTTTATTATTATTCATAACACTGGAGGGTACACCACATATTTGTAGGATCCTTTTGCCCTTATTGCTGGATCACAGTCTTTGTGTAAAGAGTGGGTTGTGTGGGCCTATTACTGAGTCATTCGCAAGACTTTTGTTTGTTTCTGTTTTTCACCTTGTTGAGAATTTTGAAACAACTTTCCTCCTAAAAATTGGGTCTTGATATCAGTCGGTCGGAAATTAATTAAGTAGATGAGCTGAAACCCAAGGGAAGAGCAGATAAGTAACCTTATTCCCTGTAATTCCTTTTTCATAGAGATGAGGCCATTAAACAAACTGTGATTAGATTCCTCTTTCTTCATCCCCTCCCTGGAAGAACCTGCTCGAAACTCCCTTAGCCACGGGTCATTTACTTTTGATCGATCTGCTCCATTCTGTGAGGCTGCCAGCTGAGCTGGGAGAGCTGCCTGTGGGCAGAGAGGAGGCAGTGAATGGAAGGGACACCTGGTGGGGCCACTGTAGGCTCCCTGGGGTGGCTCTGTTGTACTCAGCCATGTGGAACTCCCTCATCCTCTTCTCTGTCTATTGTTCTGGTTTCTTTCTTTCTTCCCCTTTCTTCTTTGCCTTCTCCATTGTTCTTTCTTTCCATATTAGGAACCTATTTCACTAAATCCCCTCTTTTCTCTGTGTTGTCACAAAACTCATACAAGGTGAAAAGTTGGTTTTATAGAAGTCGAGAGTAGAGAAGGGATCCCTAAAGGATAGGAAGAATAGGGAGGGTGAAGGCATTAAAGGAAGAATGGATAATGATATCAGAATACAGTTAGATTGGAGGAGTTAGTCCTAATGGTCTTGCTGTAGTTTGGACATTAGATATCCCCTGAACCCAAAGGCCCATGTGTTAAAGGGTTGATCCTCAGCTTGGTGCCATAGGGAGACAATGGAAACTTTAACAGGTGGGGTCTGGTGGTAAGTCTTTAGGAGTATGCCCTTGCAGGGGATTATGAGACCCTAGTTTCATTTTCCTCTCCTGTTTCACTTCCTGACCATGAGTTGAGCAGCTTTGTTCCGCCATGTGCTTCCACTGTGATGGGTTACCTTAGCCACAGGTTCAAAGCAATGGGGTCAATCGATCATGAACTGAAACTTCCCAAACTGTCAGCTAACAATCTTTTTTCTTTATAAGTTGATTTATTTCTAGTATTTATTATAGTGTTGAAAGCTGACTACCAGTGCTAAAGCACAGTACAGTAATTACAGTCTACCACATTTTGTTATTTAAAAATAAGTAGAAGAGTTCAAAGGTGCTCAACAAGTAGAAATGACAAGTGTTTGATGAAATGAAAATGCTAATTTGATCATTACACAATGTAGACATGTATCAAATTATCATACTGTACTCTACAAATATGTACTAATATGTGTCAACTACAGATAAAAACAAGGGCTGAGAGTATAGCTCAGTGTTAGAATACTTGTCTAGCATGCACAAGGTCCTGGATTTGATCTTCCTATGAAAAAACCAAAAACCAAAAAAAATATATTTATATATAATTTTTTTTAAAAGGAGAAAATAGGGAAAAGCACATGAATCTAAGAGGAACACAAGAGATGTGTGAAAAGATATAAAAGAGAGAGTGGAAAGATATAAAAGATATAAAAGAAAAGGATGAAGTCTAATGTCTCAGCACCTTCTCAGACTCTTGCTGGCTAACCAGCGCTAAACCAACTCTGAAGAGAAAAGGATGGGAGGGAAAAGGGATAAAGAGTAGGCAGGAAAAGCTGCTTTCAGAAAGAGAAGAAAGAAGGAGGGAGAGTGAGGGTTGAAGGGGGCTGGATGGTACTGAAGTCTGAGAGAAGAATCTTCAAAACAAACACAACTGTCTAGAACTCATAGGTTCCCACTGATGTGGTCATGTGTCTTTTGATGATGGGTCTTATATAATTCTGCACACTCACTTCCTTCCACTGTCCCCTTTGCTTGTCTCCCATGAAAGTTTGCCACTTCATTAACATTTTATGTTAATGTTATGTTTATGCTGATACCAACATGTCAGGGCTGAAAGGCAATTTGTACTTGTCTCAAGACTTCACTTTCTTGATACTCAAGATGTCATTTCTTTCTTATTTGCCTAGAGTGAAACTATTAATTTTTCTTCCAGTTTATTTGTAACTACTTCTGCACATGAATTTCAGTTTACTCTCTCATTTTCCAGATTGGTAAAGACGAGAGCTGCATCTAATGGGGCTATGGCTAATGTTGCATTTTAGACATCACTGAGGGCTGCTGGTTTAGGTTAATTGTGCAGAATGGTGAGATGGAGTGAGCATGCTTTCCAGTTTTCCTTTGGGTGTGTATAGAAGCATTTTGAGGTATCAGTAGCAGGCTGGGACGAAGATCATAGAAAATGTAGTGGAGGAGATCTGGACTGCTCCACCCTGGGGTTTGGAAGAGCTTAGTTCTCACACTGGCTGTTCTGGGCCAGTCACATCAGTTATAAACCACTGAACTCACTATCAAGAGGTCTCAGGATTCCAACACCCCATCTTTATTCTGTAGGCATGTAATGCAAACAGAATGTGTTGAAGTTGCTATCAGTATTTTTAAAGAAAGATAATTATCTGAGTATGATTCTTGCTTTAGAACTTGCATTAAAAAATGAGGCTTAAATAAACTGATGATAAAGAGGGAGCTGAAGTTTTTTGACAAGCTGTGCTTTACCATCTTATCAACAGCTTAGCCAGACTACAAGATAATGCAGTAGCCAGACAGCTTAAATGGTCTATATAGACCATTTTAGGTTCTTTGGGTAAAATTGAGATGTTCTACATCAGTAGCAAACCATTAGTGCCTAATTTTACAAATCATTGGAATTTCTCAGCTATTCATGGTAAATATGGGTGTAATTCTCAGCCCAGTGAACTAAAGCAGTGAATGTCTTTTAAATGGTATGGTGAAACCGGTACTGAAATGAGCAATAACTGTGGAGACAGATCATAGAAACTGCACAAATGATATCAATGGCACACTTATGGCACTCACCACTTATTGATCCCTTTAGGATATGATAAAAGAGTTTTCTTCTTTACTTTCTTCATATCACTTGACCAAAGACATATGAAATGAAAACAAACAACGTTAAAAACAGCATTGGTATAGAACCATAGAAGCTTGTCCGTGAAAAGTTTCCAATGAGGTACTAGATCAACATCTTATCTATATAGGTGTGCCCACTGAGGTTTGGAGTAGGAAGGGCTTGGCTCTGAAGAGCAGTCAAGTCCTGGTGCTGGTGTGGAATGCAGCTGATCAACATAGAACGTGTAGTGGGTATTCACTCCATCTGTCTAGTTGATGTAGCTTGTGTTCCAGGTTAATGTTTACACCATGTCCAGCCCAACAGTTTCTCTGATAATCAGATTTGCAAGGGTTAAGTTTTATTTGGTACCTTTAATTACCTTTGCCTTTAAGTGATGCCATATTTTATTTTAGTTTGTGATGATTACTTAGTTTGAGCTTTCTACTCACATCACTAGTCTTGTGGTCTTCAGGTCACAGAGAAAACTGCTTTTCCAATTTTGTTTCTTTTGTTTTTGTTTTTTTTTTTTGGCTATAGATGATATGTTATAAGCTCAGGGAGTCTTCCTCAGTAATAGGCTGTTCATTGGACATAGAAATAATGTTCTGAAAAGATGAAAGTCTAATATTTAAAATAATATGTGTTTATTCTAGGTAATTATTTGGTTTGAAGCTGGACTTCTTTTTAAACACATTTTCTAGTGATGTGAAAAAAATATTCATAAGAGAAATACTTATTAAAAGTCTCAGCTAGTAGGTTTAAACAAATGGGACCAGACATCCTGCAGGGCAGCAGGAGCAATTTTGTATGAAAAAAGGAAAAACCTGTTAATATTCTCCTCTAGTTAGTCAGACTTTTATCAATTAAATGAAAAAAAATAGAATCTAGTGGTTGTAAATATTTTGCACAATATAATTTTTTGTCATTCTGAAAAAATACTTGGAAAAATGGGGGGATGGAAAAAAGGAAGGAAGGAAAGAGATACTGTGAGAGAATGTAAGAGGCAGCCAGGGAGTAGGAAAAGAGAATAAAAGAAAATGTTAAAAATGAAAAATGATGCTAGGATAGGTCAGCTCACTCTTGTTTGGGGCAAACTTTTCCTGTTAGTCTTTTCTCCCTTTTGTAAATAGGAAATTCCTTCTACTGTTATATGTATAAATGAATCCATGATTTAATAGAGTACTTGGAAATTTTGACATCTTCACTGAATTCCATCCCCCCCGCACATACGTAATCATATTCTTTTAAAAGATGGCATTGATACGTTTCATGTGAAGTAGCTTCAAAATGAATTTTGAAAGTTAATATGAAGGAGAAAGCTAAGTATGTAAGTATTCAGTCTAGAGGCATCTGAGGTCAGAGTGGAGTCATATGATAGTGGATGGAGGAGGAAGATAAGTGCAGTGACACGGTCAAGATGAGCCTCCCATGGGACACCCACAGAGATTCATCTCATCACACAGCCTGCAACATGGTGAAGGAAATTCCCTCCAGCGTGACAGCCAGCTCAAGGCCCCAGTGAGCCTCTCAGGGCAGAGTGGTGTGGTACCCAAGAGTTGGCAGAGGGCTGTGCAAGTCATCTGGTCTGTGTCTCTTTTGCTGAGGTAGTTGTTCCACCTCAGTGCTTTCCCAGATGCACTAGTATTGATAAAAAAAAACTTCCATTTACTGGCTAAGTGTGATACTCCATGCAGAGCTTTTATTAAGCAGATTCTTTCTCAAGATGGCTTTTGCAAGTTAGTAATTCATAGCGAGTCCTAGGTGGCATCCCTGGCCAGGCTGCCCTGTGGCCCAGTGGCACCAATGTGTTAACATGCTAAGGATCCTGCATTTCAGCACTGTTCTTGGAGCATTACCAGTTGCAGTATGAAGTAGCACCACTGACATGCTATAATCTTATGAAAATCTTTTGACTGGGGTATATGTTTGTGAGTTATAAAATTTTCACCAAATTAGTTGTTAGAGGACAGGGATATGGCTCAGTGGTAGAGTACATGAGGCTAAGGCCCTAAATTCAATTCTAAGCACGCATGTGCAGGCACACACACACATTGTTTAAGCCAAAGTAAGACCACCTGTGTATTCTGGAGCTGCCAATATCTATTTTTGCCTTCTGATAGAAGTTATATGGCTTTTAGGGATTTCAGTATAATAAAAATTGCATGATTTGGTATTTATTACACTACACAGTTTTGCTGAGGGAAGGAGAATATTCTCAACAACAGCAAAGAGGTGAAAATATGCCCCAAATTTCTGTGATCCTGCTCATTGATAGTATGTTTGTGAGTCAATCATAGCAATAATTTTGACAAGTTAGAGGTCTACTCCTACTATTGCTAGCTTCCTTTAATAGCTTATTTTGAATGATCTGTTTCATAAATGTATTTAAACTAATGTTGAACCTAATTATAGTTGTCCCTTGGATTTCTTTAGATGATTAAATCCCAAATATAAAATGATGTAGTCTTTGCCTATAACCCATGCACATCCTCTGTGTACTTTAAATCATCTCTAGATTACCTGTAATACCTAATGCATTGGGAATGCTGAATAAATAGTTGTTATACTGTATTTCTTGAAGAATAATGACAAGAAGAAAAATGTCAGAACATGTTTAACACAGGTGGTGCAACCATCATAGGCCTAACTACATAGTATAACTACAGAGTGTATGATCCTTCATTGTTGAATCCTTGATTGTTCAAATCCTTGTATGTAGAACTTGTGGATTTGGAAAGATGACTGCATTTCTTTATTCTGAAATACCTCTTGAGATAATCTCGGTTTTTTGTTACCTACTATTGCATATCAGTTTTTGTAAATTATATCTTTTAAGCTCATGTGTGGGGTAAAACAGAGATGAGTATTTCTAAAATATGCCAAAATTCATTTTTTTTCCTCTTGTAAATTGTTCTTTCATAGACTTGGCTCATCTCTTTGTATCTCCCATCATGTTATTCATATTAATCATCCATATATTTGTTCCTTCACCACTAACTCTCTGTGTTGCAAGTTTCCTTAACTCTGATATTCATATTTTTAGTTTGACTCCCTCCAGAAGCAGAACCAGAGAGAAGAATGTGAGAGTAAGTGCTTTTATTTGGTTATGGCTTTGAATGCAGGGGGGAGTAGTGGGGCAGTGATACTGTCAGGGAAGGCAGCTAAAAAGTCCTCATTATTAATCCATTTACCAGTGACTGGAGCCTAATCCCATGAGAAACGGTGGGGAAAAGTATAAAGCTCATGCCTGAGCATCTTCCCACCCAAGAGAGATGGGAAGATGCACAGTATGAGTGATACACTGATAATCATGGAAGGGTTGCTTTGAGGAACACATGCATCATTATGTGAAAGATGATTTGAATAAACAGGACCTGGCACATGGCAAAGCTCTCACTATCTGCCAGTTTTCATGATTTAATAACCATGATATGTTAGCTTTTTAGGAGAGCTGTACACTAGCACTTCATTAGATCCTAGGGTACCCAGATGAATAACATGTGGTCCTTATGCCCACTAAACTTATAATTTAGAGGAGAAGCAAGCATATGAAGAGACCAATGTAGTGACTCTGAGGACCAAGGAACAATGACATTCTGTCTGAGTGAGCAATCTGTTCCTCATGGATACCTAGAGCTGAAAATAGGGGGTTTTCACAGCTTCCCAGAAAAAGTCAACCAATGAGCCTGGTAGGGATGATAAAGGGCATATTCAGCCGAGAATACTGTAGAAGAAATATGGAACAGTGGAAAAGATGGTGTCTTAGAGCCAACAAAGCTTTAGTCATATCTGGAGCAGGAAATTTGGGAAATTAAAGAAAAATACCAACTTCAAGTATATGTGACCTGTGTTTTGGAAGGACACCAACATTTGATTTAAAGCTCTACTTTTACTATCTTGAAACTCTTAATAATTTTTGAATAAAGGATCTTGCATTTTAATTTTCATTGGCCTTCTATAAGTTGTTTATCTGGTTCTGCAGAAGAGTGTTAAGTATGGGAGAGATAATAAGAATTCTTACAAACTCTGCTGTGTTGTTAATTTTATGTGTCCAACTTGACTGAGTCATGGGGGGCCTAGATATTGGTCAAAATATATTCTGGCTGGGTCTGTAAAGGTTTGGGGATCATATTAACATTTGGATAGATCAAACCAGGAATCTCACTCAGTCATAGAAAACATATGATGAGTGCTAACATTTATGTCCCGTGGTGCAAAAAGAAAAGGAAAGATATTGATAACTATTTTATGTGCAAACTTATGAGAACTCGGTGGGCCAGTGATGACAGGAACTGAAGACAATGACACCAAGAAGACTTAGGATACCAAATCCCTGGTGCACTTGTCTTCCCATACACGATGATTCCTCTTATACCCCAGTCAATTTCATTCCCTTCGCCTGGCCTGCCTATAACTGCATTTGTCTGTTCCTACCATGTGGCTACCAGACCTTCACCCAGCAGATATGGGGGCGGTGCAGGATGCTCATGTTGTCCATTCAGTGTCAGTTTCCATCCTCATGAGTAGAGTCTTTAGAAGACATTCTGAAGTTATTTCTCACTCCCTTTCTTGGGTTGCAAAATAAGAGTTTGGAGGCATACATTTAGTAAATAACTATATTAACTTATACACACATACCTTACAGTCTTACCTACTGGGTCTTTTTCTTAATCTCACTCTTAAAAGTTCTGCATTTCCCCCAACATAATAACATGTAGTAACTTGGAGGTGGACTTTAACCCTCATCCTTCTAGGCCTGGAATGAAAAATGCTACAAACTCTATGCCTTCCCAGAGAGTTCGTTCATCCACAAGTGTCTAGAAAGACAGGCAGCATTCTTTCTACCATTATTTTCTTTTCCATAAGCCAACTCAGTACTCATGAGTGTACAAATTTATATGATTTTTATCATGGCTTACTTTTTTCATAAGGATGGTATGTTTGGTGGGGAAAACTATAAAGATGCCCCCCCACCCCCAACTCTAAGTACATGCTCCATTCTGGCTTCCTCCTTTCCTGAGACCCCAGGAAACAGGGTGGAAGAATGTCCTCCCACATCAAATAAGTTTCCTTAGGTCTTTATTCCTATGGCAGTTTGGAATCTAGGGGTCGGTGCAAAGTTGGCAATCTTGTCCATGTACTCATTCACTCATACTTTAAGGCATTCAGACTGCATCAGTAATTAGGCAGGGAGCCTGTGATGAAGAAGAGACAGGCTGACTTTGCATATGCTTAGCATAACCCTTGTTCCCCATCCAGCAATGAGATGTTTCCTACCAGGACCTCTGTTAATGTGGGCACTCTAGAACTCTGGGTGGGAACTTCATCTTGAATTAAATCCAACCCTCAGTTACCTAGATGAAGTCCTAGCTCATGTATGTAGTTAATGTTTTTATTATTTCATGATAGAGGGCTCCTTGACAGAAGAGGGATTAGAAACCATGACATACAACATCCAGTGTTGGCACCTAGTGGCCTTGCTGATCCAATGCTGCATTTTGTAGTAGCTTTTACTATGTTAGAAGCCTCTTTTGAGTAAGGAGCAAATCCAGGACCCAATGAGCCCACTGTCTGGGGACAGTCGGGGTAGGCCATGCTCTTTGGTATCTGACTGAGCCCTATAAAGGCCAGATCAAAGGCCATGTTGGCAGGTGCTTCTATTCCTGTGAGATGAGCTATGGCCTGGCCTAAGGAGTCCTTGTGTCACCAAGGGTCCCATGGGGGACTGACAGGAATGTCTGTAGGGTAGTGATGGGCCTATAAATCGAGGGCAAGAGACTGTCATTTGAGTGCTTCATGTCCTCCCATCTCATAATCTAATAATAGTAGCCCCTCCAGGGATGAGGGAATGTGATCTCCAACTTGATAAAAATCAGTCACATCAAATGCATTAAGGTATAAGGAAAGTGACCTGTCCCAAGTTACCGTGCCAGTTAGGGGCAAAGCTGGGACCCAGAAGTCATAATTCCATCTCCACATCAGGCTCCTATCAGAAGAGTGAGTTCTCTATCCTATTAAATTTATGCTTCTTCATTAAGGGAGGAGTTAGGAGTTGTCTGATGAGCAACTCAGCATCAGTAGATCATGTGTAAGGTGAGGCCAGTTCTAATCTTTTCATGGGCTATGCCAGTATTTCATCTTGCTCCATGGTAAGATTTAATGTGCTTTCTGCCAGGAAACTAATGGGGAAGCTTAAGGAAACCTGCTTGATATTTCTGTCCGAAATAATAGCAAAAAGAGCCAATTGTATGAGGAATGGGAAGGAAGAGGAAGGTATTCAAACATTAGGTTGGTCTAGAATTGCATATGAATTTTATTGAGGGCATTGTGAATATGAAGGTGAAAGTCAACTTCATGTACTACAGATGAGTCATTGCTGTCCCAGCAAGATAGTACTGAAATACAAGAAACCAAAGATCAGATATTAACATTAGACATTAAAAGGACAAACCCAAGGGTGAAGCATTTGAATCAACAATTTAGTAAGCTTCCTTAAGAAAAAAATGCAAGGACTTGGAAAATGTTCAGGAAAAACAGAAGCAAGGTAGCAAGTCATCTTGAGAATATTTCTCCAAATGCTGTGATAATTTTATATAAGAAAATTCTCTTTTCTTTTTTTTCTCTCTTTTCATGGAAATGGAAGGAGACCCTCATTGTTATACAAAATTACATATAAGAGGTTGTAAGGGGAAAGGGAAAAAAAAAACAAGGGAGAGAATTAAATTACAGCAGATGGGATAGAGAGAGAAGATGGGAGGGGAGGGGAGGGGGGATAGTAGAGGATAGGAAAGGTAGCAGAATACAACAATTACTAATATGGCATTATATAAAAATGTGGATGTGTAACCGATGTGATTCTGCAATCTGTATATGGGGTAAAAATGGGAGTTCATAACCCACTTGAATCTGAAGTATGAAATATGATATGTCAAGAGCTATGTAATGTTTTGAACAACCAATAATAAAAAAAAAAGAACCTAGTGGAAGAGCTGTCCTTTCCAATATGGCGGCCAAGAGCCACAAATGGATACTGAACCCTTGAGAGGTGGTTGTTCCAACTTCAATGTGCTATCAATATAAAATATACACTGGATTGGGAAGACATAGTTAAAAAAATAATACTGGGAAATGTCTCATTAATATTTTTTTTCTGTTGATGACATGTTGAAGCCATTCTTTACATATGCTGTTGAATAAAACATATTGCACCAATTAAAAAAAAGAAAATTCTATTTTTACATCACCAGAAATATGTTTCTAAGTTTAAAAGTCTTGAGGATGTCGGATCTTAGTTAGAACCAACACAAATACATGATTTCTATTGTGTAATGTGGAAAAGTATGTATATTCTAATTCTGAAAAACAACCAAGGATCCATCCTCTGTGATGAGAGTTAGGACAAAAACTTTATCAGATGTTCTGACTTTGCATATACTTAGCATAGACACCACACAAACAGGAATCACACTTATGGTCAGTTGCAGCAACTTGCATCTGACAATATGTTTATCTTTCCCACATAGAGAGGAAGAACATCAACTTAGATATTATTTATGTTTTTAAAGATCTAATTCTGAGGGGAAAATAATAAGCATTTAGAATCTTACATTGATTTTTCTCTCTGAGTAAGGAAATGGAGGGCAAATACATCATGTTTTGAGACTGAATTTTGAACCAGATGAAGAATGAATCCAGGATGATTATATCCAGAACTGCTAATATTAGACATGCCAATGGTTGGTTGGTTGGTTTATTTTGCATTGTGTCTAGAAGATTTAAGGTGGCTTACAAAAATACATAATGAACGGTAAGATTTTTACAAGGAAGAGATTTAAAATCAGGCCAAAAGGAAAAAATAAATGATATGAAGCTCCAGGGAAGGTTAATCTTAAAAAAAAAATGAATGTATTAATGGATGCTTCAACTGCAAGAGGAAGGACATAAGTTTGGTTCTTTTCTCGAAAGAAACACAAAGAAGAAGACAGGGCAGTTATCTGATAAGAATGTGGTTTTCATGGACCTGGGCCTGAGGAAAACTATGGGACCTCAGAAGAAAGAACTTGTCCTGTGTTCTCTATGCCCTACCATGTACAATGATGGGTCTTCTTCATGGTGATATTAGTGATATGAATAACCATGCCCACTTGTTGAGCATTTCCCTTGCCCAGTTCTAGGACAAATGAGCCATGTGGGGTCTGTAGTGAGTGGTCAATGATTTGCTCTTTTGTCCATCTGACCACCAAACCCTGGCTGTTATGTACCGGTCATTAATGTGGCAAACAAATTTAGGGCATTTTACTTGAAAATAAGCATCCTCTGTGCCAGAAGATATGTTAACCAATGATGTTAAATGTATGTGTTTTTAGTCTACAATAGAATTAGATGTTTGAATCAAAAAGGGTCAATTGTATGACCAGGTTATAAGGCAGTTGCAGCATATGATACAGGGTTAAGTGGACAGTTCTTCCCATGGGAAGACTCAGTTCCACTGGAGTGATGAAAGATCGGGGAACCAGGCATCAGTGGTCTTCAGTAGGATGCTTACATGCATATAGGGAGAATTGTTTTAAGAGTTTGGCTCGTGAAATTGTGGAAGTTGGCAAGTCTGATTTCAGCAGGGTGGGCTGGAGACCCAGGGAAGAAATGATGCTGCAGCTCAGATCCAGAGACAATCTGTAGACAGAATTCCTTCCTCCACTGGGGCATTTCTGTCTTTTATTTTAAGATCTCCAGCTGATTTTACAAAGCTCACACTCATCATGGAAAACAGTCTGTGTTACTCTAAGTCTACTGATTTAATGCTAGTCCCATTCAAAAACTAAATTCAAAGCAGCATCTAGATTGGTGTTTGGACAAACATCTGGAGACTATTGCCTAGCCATATTGACATTTTGAATGAACTGTCACACTGTGTTTCTAGAACATTGAAAGGAAGAAGCTAAGGAAGTTGATCAGTGGAGTAAACTCTACCTGGCCTTGGTCCAGGCTAATTTTCTTTCTGTATATTTTAAATGTGCCTTAGGGAGTGAGGAGTAGATTTATGCTATGGGTTTCATAGTGAGGAACCTGGCCCAATTTGTGCCAGCTTCAGGCGTTAGATCTTCATTTGATTGACGTAAGAAAGAGCTGGAGGGCCTGATGACAGGATGGTCTGCTTTCCTCATCTCTGGATGCTTCCTGGAAGCAGTGAGATCGACTCTTGGCTTTGATGTAAGTAACTCTTCCTGGATTTGGGATGGTTCTAGATCTAGTTCTACCTAAGTTAGTGTTTACCTTTAGATTTTGTGATCATCAACGATTCAAGTATGTCTTCGTTCTAAAACAAACTTGAGTAAGTACACCAAAAATGCAAATAACATAATTAGGTCAAACCTGAATTTAAAAGTGAGGAGGAAGAAGAGTGAGATGGGGACAGACAGGATGACAGTACAATTGACACTATATCATAAGGCAATACACTTAACCACATCAGAGCAAAACTCTAATATGTATGTGTGAATTCTCACGAGCAGGTAAGTGCGATTCTCACTGTTTTATTCTGAAAACTTGGGGAGATATTTTAGAAACACAGACGTCAGTAGGTAGTCTCTTAATGAGGTCAGAACAAAAAATTGCAGTGGACTGTGTAGCCACATTGATTAGTGAGTGAGAGACTTAGAAGCAATTTAGAGGGGAACTTTCCCATGGAGAAGAGTTTATATTTTCATTATTTAAAACATTTAAGGTGAAGTGTTGGTTTAATTGCCAGTGATCTAGACAGTATTAACACTGGCTGAAGATGGACGCTGAAAGTCTTGGGGCCAGTTCTTGGCCTCATATTTCCTACAGACCCACAGGCCCAGCTGCCTGGGGGCATTCTGTCCTGAGGGGTATCTGCAGAAAGCAGCTTCCACCCAGCTGTGCCACTCACCTTCCTAGTGGAGGTTATCTTACCCTTCACAGGAACTAACACGAATATTTCATTGATTTCCACTTAAAGGAACTTTACAGATGCTGGGTTCTTCAGGTTCTTGAACTGAATCTGGCCTTAGTGAGGTGAAGTTTCACATGAGACAGGGGAGCAATGGTGACGAGGGCTCTGGTAAAGTACTCTTCCCTCGATCTGCATCTTGGATGTCCTTCTGAGCCTGCCTTGGGATGGTTTGAGGGCTGAGATTACATCAGGTTGGTTCTTAGGTAATTCTCTTAGACTGTTTCTCTTTTTGTATTTTGTTTTCTTACCCCCCACCCCACCCCACCGCCCATTCTAGGTCTGCCGTCTCTGCTCATCTCCCTCCAGGTCATTGTCTCCCTTCCTCCTGGCTTTCTCTTTCTTTTCCTCTCTCACACTCTCCTACCTCTTTCTTCCTGTCTTGTCTGTCTGTCTGTCTTGGTCTGTCTTGTTCATGCTCTCACTTACTCTCAAAATCAGGTTCCACTTCGCAGGGAAGGAAGGGCTGGGACCTGGGCAGGATGTTGCCAGAATCTTCCTTCCCCCCCACTCTGCAGTCAGGTTCATTACCCACGCTGTGATTGTTCAACGCTGGGAAAACATCATTCCCAGGGGCCTGAAGGAGGTACCAGGATGTGAGCTGATCGATTTAAAGCAAGAAATTGTCAGCAGAATAAACATAGCAATCCACACGGCCAACTCATTCTGTCCCTGTAATCAACCTCCTGAGATGCGAATCATAATGAGAACGTTGCTTGGGTGAGTGAAGATGAAAACCAAAAAGGATCGAGTGGGTCTTATAAAGAAGTCTGAAGAGAGTCTGAGGGACAGTTTCATTCCAGTCCCTGCATAATACTGTTCTCATGACTATTTTGGGCTTTCTGTGCTGCCATGCCTTTTTTTTTTGTTTGTTTGTTTTTGGATATGTCACTAGCACTACTCGGGTTGCCAAGATGCTCACCACCCAGCCCAGTTTTGCATCATGCTTTCCCTGGGTACTTGACTGGAAAAGTTCTTGTCTATCCCATTTTCATGTGGTAGTTTAGGCTGGTAGGTGCTTTTTTTTTTTTTTGAGCCCCTTATTGCCCTCATATGTGCTGATATCAGGGTGAAATTAGGAGGACAATTTTGTTTCCCTGATCTACCAAATTCTTATGGGAACTTCATTATAGTCCTCAAAGACCGACAAGAAAGGAACACAAGCTATTAATTATTAAAGCAGTTTCGAGAGTCAACTTCAAAGTAAATAAGCAAGAATTTAGAGCAAAGAGATAGTTCAAAAAATATGACGCTCTGTATTAATGTACTGTTGCAATTTTGGTTTACTTTACTGAAAATTGCCTTCTTTCCCCCCTTGGAAGATGTAAGGAAGATCGTTCCACTTTTTCTTCTTCTTCTGGATCTCTAAAAATTTGGTGGTTTTAATCAAATTCAGATTTGAGCCTCAGAATTCAGCAAGTGTCTGAGTAGAGATCAGGGTTGAAGAACGGAGGTCAGAGCCTTTGGTCTCCTGTCTTCAGGGTTTTCTTCTCTTCCCCTTCCCCTTCCCTTTTCTCTTCCCCTTTCCCTCTTCCCTTCCCCACCTCCTTTTACAAAGGTCTAATAACCTCACTGTCTAAGAGGTCAGGACTGAGAAGACTTATAGAGTAACTGATTGAAAATAAATGAAGAGTATTTATACTATCCTTTCTATACATCTTTGCATTTAAATAGTCTGTGTTTGAAATGAGCCAAGAGATAGTCTTCTAAGTGGAGAACTGGGGCACCTTTCAGCCAGGTAAGGGACATATTTGGGGGCAGAACAGATTTTTCTCTCTCTAAAATCACCCTTTTTCCAGTCCTGTCCATTTGAATTAAAGGACTTTTAAAGATGAGATTGAAGAAAAAAGTAATATAGGACTGGGATGTAGCTGAGTGAGAGAGTACTTGCCAAGCATGCATGAGGCCCTGGGTTTCATTCCCAGCAACACACACACACACACATACACACACACACACACACACACACACACTCACAAAGGGGGGGGGGCGGATATAGATATCAAAAGAGGCAACTATGATTAAGCATCAAGCTCATGGGGGCGGTAAGCCAGTTCTCTACTTCATGTTATTTACTAAATGTGTCTTCAAACCTATCCCCAACAGGCTTGATAAGACCAGGAACAGAAATGAAGAGAGAATGCTTAAAGCCTGAACGTGTCTTTAGAAATTAGAGTATGTGTAACTCAATCTACTACTAGTCACAAAGAAAATTGAAGATCTGCTGAAACAAATAGTTGGAAACAGGGACTCTAGACTTTGTAGCTTTACAACATGCTTTCTAGGCATATGAAAGCAAACGTAGAGAATCCAGTGGTGACTTTTTTTAGGGGGAGGGTACTGGGGGTTGAACTCATGGGTGCTCAACCACTGAGCCATATCCTGTCCCTATTTTGTATTTTATTTAGAGACAGGGTCTCACTGAGTTGCTTAGTGCCTCATTGTTGCTGAGGCCGGCTTTGAACTCAGGATCCTCCTGTCTCAGCTTCCAGAGCCACTGGGATTACAGGCATGTGCCACCGTGCCCAGCCAATAATGACTTTTTAAATGGTATAATTAATTATCTCAATTCTTTCTTTAAAAAATTTTTTTCCCATATTTTCGCTGTCTACAAAGATTCTCTCTTTGACCAAACTCTAATCAGGCTCTTCCAAATCTTCTCAAGTAGGCCTGGACTTTGGGGTATCAATGTCTATCTCTTTATAATTCAGTTTTATCAAGAACCTTGGGTTGCTAAGTTAATTTAACTAGAACTCCCCACCCAAAATATCTGACCATCCTTGAGATTTCATCAGGTTCCCACAGGTGATCACCCTGACCTGTCTTTAATAAGAGTACTGTTATATCATCTTCATAAGAATTATCCTATTCTTGATATTTTCACTTAGCAATTTTTCCATCCACTGACTCCCCCCCTACTCTGTGCCTCTGCCATAAAGTTCCACTTTCCTTGTTGGATTGAGAGTTGAGCCTGACATCTTTCTCCTTTTCTGCAAAACCCTGGGATTCTTATACCTATGGTGAAGGCTCTGAACAAAGTCAGCCTTACTGTACTTTAATGAATGCCATGGGTGTGTTTTCTTTAACACTTCTCAGTCTATTCCATTTTAACACACACACACACACACACACACACACACACACACACACACGGTTGAGACAAGGGTATTCAGTCCTTTCATGTTTCACCTGGTTCCTGGTTGAGTTATTTTCTTTGGAGTGGGCTGGAGGATGGAAGGGGAATGTAGAGATTGTGCTGTAGCTCTGTCATGTGTCCACTCTCAAGTAGAGTAGGACCCTGAATTAAAACAAAAGCTTTGGTTTTATGAGCTGCAAAAGATCTTTAACCTTTTTTTTTCCGGTTGTTGTTGTTGTGTTCAGAAAATTGGGAAAAAGAAATAGCAGTACCAGGAGAAATCAACTCCGCAATTTCTACTGGACCCAGGGCTCTCGAGTGTAATTTAATATTCAGTGCCTCATTAAGAGACCCAAGGACTCCTGAGACTTTAGAAACCACAAGTAATTATTTCACAGGAAGGCCCGCTAGCTTGATCATTTTGATCCTACCTTCTCAGGGAGAAGGAAGGCAGATGCTTGGATTACACAAGGTTAACACTTTATGGCAACTTGGTTTCATTTGATGTATTACTGTGCACGGAGCAAACATGGCATGGTCTAAAATTAAATCATCAATTACGTATGTTATGTATTATGTCTTTAAGAGAGGACTTTGTAGAGGAATGCAATTTTGGTCCTGTAAGCTTTGCCCTTTTTTTAAAGCCGTGATCTCCTGTTGACATCTTTGACCATAATTTTGCAGCTGTTGCCTGATTCTAATTTCATTATTTTGGGATTGTGTTTGAGCACCTGTCCCTGGTTTCTGCTAAAAGGTAGCTCTCTAGAGATTGCTTCCCACTATTCTGTTTTTCTTAACATCACTCATTAGTCTCCATTACTACATTATATACATATGCATTCATTTGTTCATTATCTCTTTCTAGAAACTCAGAGCCATAGAGAAGAGTTTAATATTCCTCTTTCCCAAGCCCACAGTGTTTAAATCAAGGTTTCAGGAAATACTAACAAACAAAAGGATGAATGAATGATTGAGTGCATTAATATTTTATGGGATATTAATATGCCTACTCCTGGAACTTGATTTGGCATTTTCTGCCAGATAACATGCTTTATAGATTAAGAGAGTCATGAATATATGTCTTTAAGAGTGGAGTTACATAAAAATACTGCTAGGGTGAAAGATAAAAATAGAAAAAGAAATCTGCGGGGCTGGGGATGTGGCTCAAGCGGTAGCGCGCTCGCCTAGCATGCGTGCGGCCCGGGTTCGATCCTCAGCAGCACCACATACCAACAAAGATGTTGTGTCCGCCGAGAACTAAGAAAAAATAAATAAATGTTAAAATTCTCTCTCTCTCTCTGTCCCCCTCTCTCTCTCACTCTCTCTTTAAAAAAAAAAAAAAAAAAAAAAAAAAAGAAAAAGAAATCTGCTTTAATATGGAGATTTCCCTATAGTGGATCATTAATTAACTTGTCACTTTCTAACTATATTTCATTCCAAAAAATAAAAGCCTTGGACAGTTTTCAGCGCTATGGTGCTTTTCTAGATGTATTTGCATGCACTAGGCATCTGCTACAGGAGGGCTAGGTGGGCCTGACCTTCCCTCCTGCCTCGCACCTCGAGTCTTCATGTGATACACGTGGCTGCTTGCTTTGTTCTGAGCAACTCTGCTTCTAGTAGCCTTCATGGTCATGGCTTGCAGGGGCATCCTTACTTTGCTGCTGAGTTCTGAGAATTAAAGAGTAATTCCCTTCTCAAGGGGTATCATGTGGCAACTGACACTATTCAGTTGAATTCAGGTTTGGGATTACTGTTACCTGTCACTATTTCAAGTGCCTTAAGGGATAAACCAGAATTAGGTAAACAGGTGAAAGTGCTGGCATCTCCTGTCACTAATAGAGATAAATGTGGTTGCCACAAGAATTCACTTCCCTGAGAGAGAATGCAAAGAGAATAAATACGCTGCAGGTCTGGATTCAGCTGTTCACTCTTATGGTTTAAAATAATGTGCTAAAATAAACCTTGTCATCAATTTACTTACATCCACACAAAAGGAAGGAAGGAAGGAAGAAAGAAAGGAAGGAAGAAGCAGTTACACTTTTAATGTTTTTTTTTTCCTGAGCTGTATTAATGGATGTTGTTTCAGAAGTCTCTTGAATTAAAAAAAAAAAAAATGCCTATGTTTGTTTGGTATCCAGTTTTTTTTTTTTTTCCCTTCAAAATGAGTGGGAATTAGTCTCAGCAAGAATAACCTCAGGAAAACACCATAGGTCAATTTGTAGGTCGGACACACCCTGATTATTTTTGCTTGAATTGTAAATTCCTCCAATTTGTGTTCTTATTTTAGATATCTAAACATAATGAACCTTAGAATTTAAGTTTGTATAACATCATATTGAATACCTAGGAAGAACTATTTTTTTTCTTGTTCACTTTTAGTGTTTTTTTCTCTTTTATTTAATCCCATTTTATTATTCTTCCTCGTCAAATATTTTTCATCTATCTGCACAAACATGCTGTCTCCACTTAAATAACACTTCTTGAGAATTCCCCCCTTTATGGAAACTTTAATTGAGGTATGTAAAGTGGGAGGTCTTGCTAAGAAAAAATTAAATGACATTGGACAATATAGAAGAGAAAAATCTTTGCTGATACCCTCTTCAGTTTAATGGGTGGAGGGCTTGTAGGGGAAGGGGGACTGGGAATTAAACTGATAACAGATAGATGAACAGCACACAAACGCATTGTTTTGAATTTTATGTGCATGGAGGCATGACTAGAAGTGAGCACTCCAAGGAGAGGCATGTTTTGAGAATTCATATTTCACTTTAATAGAGAACATAAGGATAAAGACCATTTACAGGAGGATAAATGATTTTTAGGAATAAATGCATGGGTCCTTAGGAGAAGGAGGGGACCCAGGGTGGTTTGTGAAAACCACCTGTCTGGGTGTGGTGCCCGATGCACCCCTCCTTTACTGTTCTCTGGTTGATGAAACTCTTGGGGAGGAGGCCTAAGAGTTGAATTGTTTTAGGGGTATCTGTTCAGGGAATGTAGAGAAAGCTTCCTGCATTTGTTGATTCTCAAATTTCTTCCTTTATTTGAGAGTAACCCTTATGTCACTATGGCACATTGTGGCTTCCATCAATAGTCTTAAGTGTCCAAAGAAGGGAAGGAGGCAAGGGAGGTAGCTCACTGGTAGCTTAAGGCCTTGGGATTGAACTGCAACACTGGGAATGGGGGTGGAGAGGAGAAGGAAAATAAGATTTAAAAACTTAAGAAAAAAACAAGCTTGATACAGAGTAATGATTCCATATTTTTTTTTGATTGGTGTGATCCCTCATTCTACAGTGAAACTATTTGTCGATATGTATCAAAGTGAATTTTCAAATTTATAGATGTGAAAATGAAAACTAACATCCCCCTTGGATCAAATAAAATCAAACTCTTGCAGGCAGTGGCTGGGAAAGAAGACAGAATTTCTGGTGTATGATCTGCACAGTGCTCAGAATCCTCACTACCCTGTCCCTGTGGCATTAGGGAGGAGAGAAGAGAACGGGAGCATCTACTTTGGAAAACTCATTTCGGTTTTTTAATAGTAAAAAGTAAATTGAAAACATGTCAACCATAAAATTGATGAAACACAACAAAGTCATTCCGAGATTCTAGCAGTAAAACCAACCCAAATTAATCAAATAAGGAATTTATCATTCTTTAATACGACTCATCCATAGAGCATCCGCAGCATTTACAAAGCACACAGCTCTATTATTACAATTTCTGTTCATCTCTTGATGGATGTTTAAAACTTTCAAAATAGCAAAGAAAAGGTACAAGCCTCGTCGATTCTTTTTCAGCAGTATTGGTTTAATCAGAGAAGTGGGAGGAATGTATCCCTGATCCAACCTTACTGGGTCTTCCTGCCCTTCCTCGTATCACAAGATAGAAGCTCTTGGAAGCACTGTGATATAGCACTTTTTCTTTCTTTCTTTCTTTCTTTCTTTCTTTCTTTCTTTCTTTCTTTCTTTCTTTCTTTCTTTCTTTCTTTCTTATGAAAATACAATGATCTTGACATATCATACATTTGAATCAAATGGGGTATGAATTCTCATTTTTCCAAGTGTACAGGTTGCAGAATCACATTGGTTATAGGGCCATGTATATACCTACAGCAATACTAGTGTCTATTTTACTCTGCTGCCCTTCCTATCTCCCCTCCCCTCCCCTCCCCTCCCATCACCTCTCTCTACCCAATCTAATGTGACACATTTCTCTTTTTTATTCTTCCCCCTCACATCATCATACATGTATTTTGTATGACGATGAGGGTCTCCTTCCATCTTCTGTGCAATTCTCCTTCTCCCTCCCATTCCCTCCCACCTCTATTCCCTATTTAGTGGTCATCTTCTTCTCATTCTCTTCCTCCCTACTCTATTTTGAGTCACCCCCCCTTATATGTATTTGAAAGAATGAATTTTGGTTTTGATATGAGTTTGTAAGATGCTTGAAAAACAGAATGAATTCTGTTTATTTCAGATAGTTTAGTGACAGAAATTTCTTCTAATTTATTTTATTATGGAAAAAAAATGTAAAATGTAACATGTACCTGAAAGGACAATGATCAATTCAGACTGTTGTGGGAATATTTTTGGAAGTAAAGGTCCCTTTTTCCTCTTCTTGATTGGTATGTCATTGTGAGAATTTGTATTTTCTTGTCTTCATACATCACAGCATTTTTTACTTTATTATATGACGTTGGTCTTATCATTCAGCAGTCAGGTATCTCATAGCCTGTTAGGGACTCTTGGTAATGTAGGGGCAGAAAAGGGTGATGCTTTCCCTCACTCAGCATAAGGGTCATGGAAGATACTCCTATAAAAGGGACAGGTTACCAAGCAAAGGCACAACAAATTTATTTAATCAAAGTTTTATGTGACAGGGGGGCTTTCAGAATAAAGATGCAAAGATCAAAGGGAAACTATTTGATTCTATGCTTGGGTCCAATGAAGCAGGGACATTGTGGAGAAAGATTAAATGAACAGGGTGTGAGCTAATGGAAATCAACTGAGTGGGGAAACCCAGCACGGTCTCCTTTTGTCCTGATCCTTCTTGGACCCTCGGCTGCAGCCTTCATTCTTCCTTAATATGCAGCAGGACCCCTCTGGAATGAGGATCTTTATTTCTTTATTTTTAGGTATTACAGAAAAAAGTGAGGAGAAATTAGATTAACGCTTTTAGATTTTTATGGCTGGATTTAGAGGAAAAGGAATCTAGTTTCTCTGACTCTCCTTGGGTTGTAGCAGAGGGACTTCCAGTCTCAGTAATTTGCCTTGGGGGAGTTTCAAGGAGCAAGAGGCAGGAGACAGACATGAGGGAGACTGTTTCAGAGGCCTTGACCTCGAGGTCCCTTTCTTGAGCTCCAACGATAATGAAAGGCCTTTGGAGAGAAAGGCAAAAGCTTAAAAGAGAGAAAAGAAGGCAAAATAAGAAAAGCCAGTATAGAAATTTTCAAAATTTCATGACTGTGTCTTGAGTATGCTTATGTCAGTTTTGTCAAGTTTCTCTCAGTGTGGTCATCCTTCTTAGTTTTTTTTTTTTTTTTTTTTTTTTTTTTTTTTTTTTTTTTTTTTTTTAGTATCAATAGTATCATCCTGCTAAATCCTGTGTTTAAAATTTCTGATGTTGACATTTATTGTAACAACTGGAGACTGGGGGTCTAGTAAACATAGCCCCAGAGTCATGTTACTGCCGGGCAGTTTGGGGAGCTGATCTGTCTTGTAGTCCCATGGTGCTGCCTTGTGCACAGCCCTCTGCTCTTCTCATTCTTTCTGACTTCCTGAGGCAGCCTGCCAAGCTGTGCCATCCTGACCACCCATGCTCAGCATCCCCGCCTCTCTGTCCACAGCCAAGAAGAGCCTGCTGACATCAGACTTGCACCTGCACCCTCCTGGGACTCATCTGGCAGTTCTGCCAGCTGCCCAGAGGCAACTTGACTCAGTGTGGGGCAAGATGCCCCAGACTGGGTCCAATCTCTTTGACTCAACCTGCCCCTCCTGCCACAGGGTCTGTCCTAGGGGCAGCTGCCCTCTTTCTTCTTCTAGCCCTTTCCTCCCCTCCACTTTCGCCTTGAGAATCTACCCCTCTCCTGGACACCTTTGCCTTGGCTGCTTCCTTTTGTGTCTGCACCACTGTCCTGTTCCACTGTAATTCCAGCTTGGCTGCTATCCCACATTTTGTGCACAGTAGAATCTCCATGCTTACCTGGCTAGGTGCTGCTCCACCTGAGCACTTCCTGCCCTGCATCCCAGATTTTGTTCAATGAGAGTCTGCTTCTCTAAGCCAGAGCAGTCTGCTGTGGCCAGGCACACCAAGTGAATAAATAAAGTCAAATACTCTCTTTCTCTCTCTTTTTACTGACACAAAGTAATTATACATATTTATGGGATATAGTATGATAATTTGATATGTGTATACAATGCATGATGATCAGATCTGGATAATTAACATTTTAATCTTAAAACAGTCCTCTTAGTTATTAAAAAAAAAGGCAAATGTGAGCATTCTTAAATCAGACGTTTTTCAAATATTTGTTCATTCAAGTGCAGCCCATATGTACTTAGCTTTAGCCATGTGTATAGTATATGCTAAGTAATATCCAATAAGGCAAAAGAAAAAGAAGATCAGTTCCTCCTCAGAGGAATTAGAAGCAGCTCAGGTCATCTTCCTTTGCTACCAAAACTTACAGAAAAGATTCATGTGAGTTTTGTTTAATATCTGTTATTATCAGTACAGGCTCCAAACCTACATTCAAGGTTACAAGATTGGCAGATGGCAATTGCTTGAGTATTATCTGTGTAATGTATATTTTTGTTTATATAATTAACTTACTTTATTTTTCCTGGGCTATATAGTAAGTTTTCACAGTCAATCTAGAGATTTAGGTTGGTAGGTGTTATTATCTCAAATATCTGTGTGGAAAATCAGCACAAATTTAATCTTTCAGTCCCAAGTGAAATCTTTTCAGGAAGATGAAGCATTTATTTTCTAACAATCATATCATCAGATGTTATTTTCATTTTTTCCATAGCACATATTAGGTTGAAAGTTGTTTTAAAACCAAGTTTTATGAGAAACTTGCAGACGTTCACTTAAATAGACTCCATTTAGATAGTGCTCAGAATTACTTCAAGCTTATGTGCATCTTACCTGCTTCTCTCAAATAAAGGGAGCTTTGGGTTGTAGTAATACAGTTTAGGAAAGTGTAAACTTTCTTTGGCCTTGCTGTCAAATGTAACATAAAAACTCTAATAACGTATTGGATTGCAAAACCAAACGTAAACCTGTTTTGTCATTGTATTTCAGATTTCTCCAGAGAGAGAGAATCAACAGGATATATAGATATATAGATATAGATACTGATACAGATATATGAGGGGGATTTATTGGGGGAAATGGCTCTTGAGATTATGGAGACATAAAAAATCCTATGACAGCCTCTCTGCTAGTGGGAGAACCAGGGAAAACTGTAGTGTGCTTCAGTCTGTGTCCAAAAGCCTCAGAACGAAGGAAGCCCGAAAATCAACAAGGACCCCGCAACAAGGATCTCCAATAAAAAGTGAGGAAACTGAAGCTTGGGAATGCCACCGCTTGGCAAACACACAGCCAGGATTTGAATTCAGGCTGTCTAAATGTTCGAGATACTTTCCTAAGTAGTAAGGACATCATGTAATTTAAAGAGAGAAAATTTTTATGATGAGCAAAGGGCAAGATGCCATACCATCACAGCACAGATGTACTGAAACAAGTCAAGTGTATTGAGAGGTGAAGAGGAGATGAAGAAACCAGTGGGAGAGCAGGAAGAGGGAAACAGAGAGACAAAGATAGACAAAAGACTTGCTAATGGAACAGCAGTGGGCCTGGCTGTGGGGAATCCTACAGTTGGACCCTAGGACTATGGACCTGCCATCACCATGGAGACATGTACCAGGAGGCAGGCGTGGTGGCTGCCTGGATCCACACCCATCCTCATTCTGTGCAACATGGTTTAGACTCACTTTTCACTCAAGGGCATCCTGAAGAGGATATGTTCATTTATGAATCAATCATCCATGCATTCAGCTAAACTTGGTTTACATTTGTTAATTCATACTCCTGTAGAACCTTGAGGAATATTGAGTTTGATATTTTGAGTACCTGTGTGTATACTTTTTGCAGGATGAGATTTTATTTCGTACTTTCTCAGATGATACCATCATAGAACTCACCATTTTTGACAAGTGAATTCTATTTTTGTTGTTGTTGTTGTTGTTGTTGTTTGGTTTGAGAGAGGGTTGCTGGGGATTGACAGAAGGTCTCGTGCATGCCAGGCAATTACCATGCCATTGAGCTACATCCCATCCCCTTATTTATACAGTTTTAAATCCTAGCTATGTGTTATTTTATTGAATAAACATTAGTCCTCCAAAGCATTGATCAAAGAACTATCTCAAGAAGATAATTGATGGGGGAGGTGTTTATGGATCATTAGCTCTTAGCAATAACAAATATCCCAACTCATAATTAAAACGCACAGAAATTACATCCATTCTATCAGGAGAACCATACACATGAGGACGAATGTTCTCAAAGAACTAGTAGAAGCTGATGAGTCGTGGTGGGATCGAGTCAGCCTCTGCTGCTGACCCTGGTAGGCCTTTGAAGGACTAATTGATCTGTGCCTGAGTGTCTCTCTGCTGGTTCAATTTTTTTTTTCCCTCATCTCTGGCTTCCAACTCTCCTCTACATTTTTAAAATTTGTTTTTAATATACTTTCAAGGTCTGGAGTTCAGATGCACTCCTGGATCCCTGAGATTTCTTGGAAGGCTGCTTACCAAAATTCTTCTCTTAGAACCAACATAGTTAAAGGCTCCCATGAAATAGAATTCAGTTATTGGAAGAGAAAGGCATAACCCTTATTGCAAAGAATGTAAGGCAATAATAAGTTCACTGTAGCTCACAGTAAATGCTCAACCATAGTGATAACATTTTGTGAGATCAAAATGAAAACCTTGCATTAAAGAGCTGAAAACACACAAAAACCATAAAGAGTCATATAGTAAGATCTTATACAAATTATAGTATCAGAATATTTATTTTCTACCAATCATAACATCAAAAGTTATTTTCATTTTTTCCATAGCACATTAAATACATTTTGATTCCAATTTACTTTGCTAAGTTAAATAAATTGCATTTATTTTGAGTAGATGTTTTCCTTACTTCCTTGTTCACATGGACAACAACAGAACCTGGAATGTAGGTCTCATTACCACTTACTCTTTATAGTTATGGAGATTGTGGCTCATGGAAGAAGGGCCACATGGTAAGACAGTAGCAAAGCCTGGAGTCTCACCTTAGGGAGATTACAGAGACTGCAGTCTTCAGACCACTGTTAAATAGGGTATCTTGTTTTCTTTTTCTAGAATTATCTTTCTCAAATCTCCTTTTGATTATTTCTCTGATATTCATAGTAATCCAGTACAAGGGCCTGGTCTACTGCTCTTCATGCTTTGCTTTTGCACTGTTACACATAGGTGACAGCTGGGCCACCTTATTTTAAGCCTGCACCTGGACTTCCTACCTCATACTGGATTCTCCAGATCAACAATTCCCAAACTTGAGCATGCATCAGAGTGCTTTGGAGGGCTTGTTCAGACATTGCTTGCTGGGTGTCTCCCCCATAGTTTCTAAATATACCATTCTGAATGAGACCTGAAAATGTGTATTTATTACAGTTTGCCAAGTGATGCTGATGCTGTTGGTCTGGAGATCCCATCTGAAAATCATTGTCTTAGACCATGGTCCCCCAAATTTTAATAAAACTCTTTCAACTCAATGATGGGTGGGTGCCACATTTTTTAATGCCAAAGAGAATATACAGTGAATTCCAGAATTTAAAATAAATCTGATGTAATAATACTCTTTGTAGAGGACTGATGCAGTTTAAAATCACCAGGGCCAACACTGTGTCTTTGAAGTCTGCACATTCCAGGGGCAACTGTTTCATGCTGTAGGAGGTTACCATTTGGACAGATCCATCATGGTGGACTCTGCATTCTGTCCAACTGCAGCTTCGTTAGTCAGAAAAGTTATGATGAAAGGAAGCAGGTGAAAATGTCCTGGAGTGTGTCATACCCCAGATTCTCCTAGAAACAGGAAAAAAAAATCATGGCCAACATCCATGATCTTCTGAAGTCCTAGGGGGTTATACTGCTTAGAATTCACCCCTGAGGCTCTTGTGTTGCAGACTTTAGCTTCGAGTCCTGCTTCTGGTCTAACCCAGCTGTGAACACTGCAATACCGACCTCTGTTTTCCACCATTATAAAATGGGAACCATAATACTTATTGCTTTAAGAGGCCGAAGTGGGATAATGTTCATGAATCATAGAGCAGTGTGCCTCCGGTCAAAAACTGTCCTATTATTTTCACATTGAAAGCAAATGTTGTGCACTAGGGAGGGGGAATGGGCATGAGCTCTTGTCCTGGCTGAGGTCATTTTCAAAGGAGAACAATGGCCCTTTGGCCTCCCTGGGAGAGGGAAGAGATGAGTGTTCTGACCTAGAGGTGGCTGTAATGGGAATAGTGGGTCTTGATCCTCCTGCCCAGTGCTTTCTGGGCTATAAAGGGATTTGTCTCAGAGTTTCTTCTTCCTGACACATTTTTCCCTTTGAGGACATGCTTAGTCTGCACAAACCCTTCCTCCTTCAGGTGAGGGGGTTCCCTAAGCTTTGAGTCCACATCTGTCCTGAGTCCTCTAACTGACCTAGTCTTGTAAAGTGTCAGAGAAATTCCCGAGGAGGCACTAAATTGCCTCCCTAGCGCCTGTTTCTTGGCACCACTTTTGACAAGTCCCAGTGATTAATGATAGACGTAACAACTGTCAGGCTCTGGGTGGCTTGCAGACCATTTCACATCCTTCCCTGTTAGCCTGTTGCTTCTGAACTGCCTGGTGTCGAAGAGCAAATGGCCCGTGACAAGCTGACAGGGTCACTACAGCCCTCACCTCCCCCTGTTTTGCAATCCTGAGTGACTTCAGCTCTGCACGTACAAGAAGCCCAGTATGCTGCTGGTGAATGGAAAATACATTACCTCTAACAAATTACTTTTCAGAAAGAGATACAATAAGAATATTCAGTTCTCACTTCCCATCTGCCATGTAATAGAAATACACTACCCAGTTGGTGCCTTAAAAATTGTTTGACCATAAGTAATATGGTACTTGGGTAGAATGGAGGAGTAATGCTTTCATCTGAACAATTCATTTTCCCTGAAACCTAAAAATAGAATCACACTTGGATAGATTATGGAGGAGCTTCGCAGAGGCCATTTTTCAGTGCTATTGTACTTATGTAAGCTGCTTTCTTCTAGGCAGTGGCTTCAGGCTGAAAAGCAACTGCGTGCATGTGTGTGCGTGTGTGTGCTTCAAAGGATAACAGTTTAAGGTCAGAAGGTTTCCACTTTAAATTATCTGAGCTGGAGAAAGGTTTTCTACTCATAACCCTACTTGTCTCAGTGGCTTACCATACATGCCACTTTTACACAAGTGCATGCCTTTTATTGTCATCCATTGAGAAGATTCATGTTTGTGTTTACTGAAGGCAACTCTGTAGTTGTTCCTAATTCTGTCTTGTAAAGTAGCTCATTAGCACTTTCACAAATAAAAAAAAAAAGAACATCTAATCAATCCTGTGTGGCTCTCTGATAAGGCTTTATTATTTCCATTTTGAACATTAGGACACTGTGGCCCAGAAAGATGAAATGACTTGTCATAAGTTCCCAAATGATTCATGTGGGTGCTGCTGTGAGAATTTGGGGTCCTTTTTTTATCTGACACCACCCTCTTTCATTTTGTTTCCCCCTTGTCATATGTGTGAAACAGAAGGTCACTTTCTGTAGTAAGAGAGGATAAATCTATACAAGAATATTCACTTATAATTACCACTACTACTACCACTACTGAAAGTACTGAAAGGATACTTTTAGTTTTTTTTTTTTTTGTAATCCCAGTTTCTTAGTTGTATATTATATTCAGGTTTTGAGTAGTCCTTTAAAAATATATGCTTATTTTGTAATTTTTCATTATGATTCTGTTGCATTATGAGAAGACAGGATTCAGTTCTGTGGTCTTTGAAATTTCTTCCCAAACTGAGAGAGGTACATTAGTAAGAGAGAATGAATTAATAAATAGAGAGTAGGCTTCCAGTTCTACAAGAGGGTAGCTCCCTGACCTCTTTCATATACGTAAAGCTCCCTAGAATAACAGCATGAAGCACAGGAAGACTCTGAAGGTGGGCAGGAAGGCAGTCTGACTCAGACCTCAGGCCCAAGAACAACCTTTCATGAGCAGCATTAATTTTTTTGGGGGGGGTCTGTTCTATATCACAGATGCAGTGCTGGAAAGACTGCAACATGAATGTGTCAATAAAGTCAAAGCTCCAACTAAAGCCAGGATCCCTGGGCAGAGGGCCAGGAAAAGGGTGGCCTAAAGAAACAGAAAATAGTTTTGGTTCTGCCAACCTGTCCTTTCCACTTCCATGCTTAGACACTGGCACTGAACTAGGAGATAATCATCAGTGTGCTCCCCGTGCAGCAAAAACAGATGACGACATTTAAATTCCCCCACTAGCGGTTTTGATGGACTGATCAGGGAGCTGATCTTCCATCCCTCACCTGACTGGGCAGACGATCATGCTCCCAGTTCCCAGTCAGGGTGACGCTGAGGGGCTCAGTGGGGAAATGCCTTTTTCTCTGATTCTTTTACTAGGCCAATAGGAATCTAAAGTCTGCCCTGACCTAGCAACAATAAAAGTAATCACAAAAGATCCATTATCTTGTATTAATAGAGATCTGGAAGAAAGGACTATGGGACTGGAAAAAAAAACAGCTGGGAAATTTTCAAATTTGGCAAAAGACATAAATCTACAGATTGAAGAAGCTGTGTGAATCTTGAAAAAATAAACACACAAAAAAATCATATAAGAAATCATCAAAATCAAATTTCTGAAAAGAAAAAAAATAAATTATGAAAGCAGCCAGAGGAAAAAAGGAGGGACCATAATATGAATGATTGTGAATTTCATATTCAGAACCATGGACAGCCTAATGTCAAGACACATTTTTCAAGTGATGAAGAAAAGAAATGCCAAATGTGATTCCTAGTCCAACAGAACTATCCTTTAGGAAGAAAGGGGTAACGAAAGGTATTTTAAGATGAGGGAAAAATAAAAGAATTTGTCCCTAGTAGACTTACCTCATTCTTTATAGAATGTTTCTTTTAAGAAGTTCTCTGAACAGAAAGGAACTGCTAATAGAAGAAGATAGCACAATGGAATGAGAGCATGAGGGATAAATACAATAGTCAACTCTCTCCTTACGAGTTTTAGGACACTATGGTAATAAAAAATGAAGGGTATAATCTGATATGGTACTCTATGAATTTAGACCTTTCTATTTTAAAATATGGGAAAGTAAAAAGACTTAAATAATAGAAGTAAGGTTTTTCATCTTGCTCAAAATGCCAAGTACTGATGTCAGTAGGATCTTGATATTTACTCATATGTACATTAAAACTTAATTGTCAAAACATAATCACTAAAAAATACAAAGAGACATCATCAAAAGCAGTATTAATAAATCAAAATAGATTTCTAAAAGAATGTTTATGTAACCCATAAAAAGTCAAGTAAAGGGAAAGGGAAGGATGAAAAGCAGAATAAACATACAGAAAATGAAATAAATGGGAAAGCTTTAACCGAAACCTATTAATATTTATTTTAAATATACAAGATGAAAACAGAAGATTGTCAGAGTAGATTAAAAGCATGGTGTAAATACAGTGCATGCTTTCTAACAAACTTCAAACATAACAGCATAGGTAGATTGAAAGTAAAAGGATAGAAAAAGATATATCATGAAAGATTAAACATGAGCCAGGCAAGGTGGTGCGTGCCTATAATCCTAACAACTTGGAAGGTTGAGGCAGGAGGATTACAAGTTTGAGGCCGATCAGCAGCTTAACAAGGCCCTAAGCAACTTAGTGAGAACCTGTCTCAATAAAAAATAAAACGGGTTGGGGCTGTAGCACAGTAGTTAAGTGCCCTTGGTTCAATCCCCAGTACCAAAGGGGAAAAAAAAAAAGAATAGAGGAACATTACATGACAATTAAAAGATGAATTTACCAAGATGACATAACAATACCAAATGTGCATGCACTACACTAAAGAACATGTAGTTCATGAAACTAAAACAAACAGATCTGAAAGGAGAAATGGACAAGTCTGCAGTTACAGTAGCAGACTTTAATACCTTACTTTTATCAATTCGTAGAGCTCCTAGACAGAAAGTCATATAATATCCCGAAAAGTAATAAAATTTAAAAGTTAATCATTGTTAGAGGTTAGGAATATTGGTGGGAGAAGTTGGTGTGGCTTTAAACGGGTCATGAGGGAGGCTTGAGGCTTCAGAACAGTCCTTTTTCTGATTGGAGTGTTAGTTATATCACAAGTCTATGCACGATAAAATTGCACAGAAACACACATACACATGACTGCATGTAAAACTGATGAAATCTAGTAAGTTCTGTGGATTGTAACAAGATCAGTTTCATGCCTTTGATATTTTACTGGAAGAATGCAAGATGGTATAATTGGTAAAATTGGGAATAGGGTAGGTGGGACTCCCCCCTCTTTTTTTTTCTTTTGCAACTTCCTTTAAATCTGTAACTATTTCAAAATAACTTTAAAACAAGCAAAGGACATATTTCAGCACTGTAGGATTCTGGGGTGTGGAGTGGTTGCTGGAATTGCATCCATATCTTTGGTAGTACTTTAGCTGTCATCACAGGAATATATCTCTCTTTCTTGACCCGAATTGGTCTGAGGTTGTAATGACACTGCTCTGAATTGTACTCATCTGTTCTGTGATTTAGAAGTGAAGGATTTTCTCTGTGACTGCAGAGGCAAAGATGCACAAGTGGGTTTCAGGGCCATGGGCACCTGGCTTCTGAGGCTGTCCCTGATCATCTGTAGAGAGGCACCATGGCAATAGAGCTGCACACAGTAATTAGGCCTAATTGTTGTGAGGTTTTACTCAAAGCATCAAAGCTAAAAATAGGTCCATTTGTTCCCTGATGCAGGTGTAGCAGCTGTGGAAATGCTCCTGGCTGCAAAAGGGGTAGCATAACCCAGTGCTGAAAACATGTGGTTGGATGCATCTATTCATGGAAGTGACTATGGCCGAACATCCCCACTTGAACCAAAATTCTTCTGTGTCAAAGCAAATAGAAAGTTAATCATTTATATCTGCTTGGCTCTCTTTTAGAACTATCTTTGAAAGCCCAGAACCTTTGAAAATCATAGCATTACTGCTTTTCTATGGGAATAGAAGTGCTCATTTTCTTTGTAGAAATGTGGATAAAGATTAAAGGGCAAAAGTAAATCAATTGGGGAGATGCATTTCTGGCAGACATACCTTTTTTATGTGCTTTATAAGTTCTAAAGCTTCTTTTCATTCCAATGGACTACATTTTGATTTTGTGTGTGTGTGTGTGTGGGGGGGGGTACTGGGAATCTAACCCAGAGCCTTGTGTGTGCTGGGCAAGTGCTTTACCAGGGAGCTACCCTCCCAGCCCAACAGTTATTAAAGATGACATCTGATTAAAGTTAAGAAACACAATGAAGATGAGTCATTACAGAGGTCATATTTTACATCAGTCTTGTTATAAAACAAACATGATTGCAAAATTTATACTCATTGATTTGACTGTATTGGCTGAATTTATTTGAATACTCAGTCTATTGTGTAAAAGGACAATTTTCATGTGGTTTGTGGCAGGCTGGACCTCCCCTTAGGTTTAACAGCTATGTGATGAATTTCACAGAAAAGGAGTCAGATACTTTCCTAGACAAGGCACTGGCATAAGGACTGGGAGCACATGATTTCAGACTGCTCCATGCTGGTAGTTATACATCTTGATTTCCATTCCCTCTGCCAAGGCTGCCGTCCATCTGATCTAATGAGTAGCTATCTATGTATCCCCTCTCATGTCATTTCTTCACTGAGTGGCCCTCTCCCCACCTTGGGCTTATCTTTACTGCATCCCGTATGCATTTCCCTTCCCACAGCTGAGTCCCTTATTGCTCTTGATTCCCTCGAGCTGTGTCTATTCAGAGAATACAGAGGTGCTGCTTTTGTCTATGTTGCCCAAGTGCCTGGCAGTGTGCCTCACCCAGAGTAAGTGCTCAGCACTTATTTGCTGAGTGACAAGGGAACAGAATGATTAGAGGTGTTCCCTGTAGACATTTAGGAGGAGTCTTGCATTACAGGTGCTCAGAATTAAAAGGAAGCTTTGGTTTGGCTTGGATCTTAGGTGCTATTTAACTCTGTACCTCATTTTTAAGGAATTTACAAATAATCAGGGGGAGGCAAAGAATTGTGTATGTGTGTGTTTGTGTGAATCTTTGTGGATGTGCATTTGTGTGTGCACATGTTATTTGTGTGCAGATGTGCATGCACTTGTGTGAGTGTATTGTGTGTGTTGACGTATGCATGTGTGTGTGATGGTTTTCCCCTGAGCATGTCATTGCTGAGAATTGAGCTGGTAATCAGGAAACTTGAGTCTCCTTCATTGTGATTGTCTCAAACTCTTGTGTACTAATCATTATTGAGGGAATATTCTTTTGAGTGCTTTTACAACTCGGATTATCACTCTGACATTTGATCTTAACATCATAGCTTATGAGTGTGGTAGTCTATCAGGCCCTGTCTTACTTTGCTTGTTAGAAGACTAAGTCTCAGCATTGTGACTAGGGAAGAAGGATCTAAAACCAGAATCATTTGCACCCTGGGTGCTTCCCTTAATAATGTCCCACAGATTTTGGCTTCTGCGTGGTGATTGTTTTCCATTAGATAAACAGGTCTGAACTTCTGCCAGATTGTGGGAATGGTTTTTACTGTCAAAACATTTTGGGCAGTTGGCAGTCAATTTTCTTTCCAAATTAGGCAAATATTACTGGAATATATTTGCTTTTTATAGACATTTCAAAAGAAACAAGAAAATGAACTTGAGGTTTCACAACCTCCTGCCCATCTGAAATTGGGGGACTTTAGCCACAATATGGCAAAGCTGTGTGTTACGCATATACAGTTGCTGTAGAACACTTGTAATTCTTGTAATCAACTAGATTTTTGGAGAGTCCTACTATTCATATGTGCATTTTCCCTTTTGAGGGTAAAGTTCCCTGAAGTACATGTTTTACAGGGATTTCTTCATCTTCCCTAACAATACTGGCAGCAAGATTTTTGTTTGTTTGTTTTTGGATGTACTGGGGATGGAATCCAGGGCCTCATATGTGCTAGGAAAGCACTTTACCACTAAGTTACATCCCAGCCTCACACTTTTGCAGTGTGCTTTCTGTGATCTGCTGTGTGCATCCTTTCCAGGGAATGGCTCCAAGGCAGCTGGTGCCTGCTGTGGGAGTGCTGGGGCCATGCTGATGAACTCTTCTCCCAACAAAGGGCATGCTTTTCTTCCTCTTTTCCAACTCTCTTTCCACTCTCTGTTAAAATTACCAAGTGAACATGTTTGGAAGATGTGACACTCAAATCAGATTTGTTTATAATAAGGTCAAAGATTGTTCACTTTTTACTTTGCCATTGTCATGATACTTAAATGGTTTTAAAATAATTAAAAAAAAAACTTAACTTTAAGGAACAGCCTAGGGTGTGCAACATAACACGGGCCCCTTGCTTCATCCAGCAGCCTCCCAGTTCCACCTCCTAAATAGTCACTCCCAGGTCCGAAGAGCAAAAATAGAGTGGACAAAAGCCCTGTATTCATGTGAGCTAAAGAGAAAGTAAAAATTAATTCCAGGCACTGAAACAATTTGTAGGACCCAGTTTGATCAATTTGTCTTAGTATAGTTTTCTCACCTGTACCTATTGTCCAAAGATATGTCCTATGACCTCCTCTGTTAGTGAATTTTAGGTTCAAGTACTGTGGTTCATCAGTAATATATCAGTTCTGGGGATGTTTGAAATTAAAATGGCCAGTTCTCATTCACATGCCAATCTGCATAGGCAAAAGAATTCTTAGTGTCAGATCACAGATATGAAAGCATTTCTGCAAAATCTGTAGATACAGGCAGTGTTGGGCTATGTAAAGGATATGGACCAGGTAATCAGATAGACTACTTTAAGCACCTATAGTTTAAGAAAACGCTTTTAAGTGAAGATACCTACAAATTGGGGATGATATCCCTTGCTACTTGTAAGTCTGCTGTGGGAATGGAACAAAGTTATCCATATAAAGTAGTAAGACAATGTCTAGGACATAATGTCCTCTCATTAACCCTTCCCTTCCTGGCCTTCAGCTCACTGTGTTTATTTTCTGGGATTTCATTTGCATGTAGATATACTGGGTGGCTAGCTTGTCACTTAACATCGATTCCCTAGATTCTCCTCTGTAAGTCTCCATTACCAAACCAGGACTAATAACTGAAGTGTTAGTGTTTCATCATCAAAATCACTCAGCACTTGGGTTTCAAGTCATATAATTATAAACCATGGACCACCCATTTTCTCTGTAAACTTTTGAAAATTAGTCAGGAGAGGCCACTCACCACTGGATAATAACAGCTCAAGTATGAGGAATATTTGGTTATAGAAGCACTAATAAAGTACAAGAGGGTGGTCTTAAGCCCACTCCTGCCCACAACAAATTCCACACTTCTGGTATCAATTAAAATGAAGGGAAACATCTTTTTATTTCCCCTCAGAAACTACAGTTAAAAAGCCAAAGAAATTCAAAGACTATAAATTCTGAAATATTATATTGTGTTTCCCTTCTTCCTAAATATAAAAGGGGAGGGCATCACTTTCTACTCTGAGACAGATCAGCGTTACTAGGTAGGAGCACTCTTATCAGAGTTTCAATCCTTATTTGAAATACCATTTGTTGGGACATAGACCAAGAAGGGCCTGAAAATTCAGGAAAGAGTTATTTTTGTCAAATCCTGTGTTCTACAATAATCAGAATAAAATTAGCAAAGATTAATCAAGTTTAAGATGATTGTACCAAACAAATCATGTCCCTGAGGTTTTCTTAGAGATCTGATTTTCTCAGTGTCATTTCATTATTATTGACAGAATTTGCTATTTGTGAAGTTTAGGAAGGATGAAACCAGTTTTTTCTTATGAAGTCAGTACACAATTTATATTTTCAGAGCAATTGGGGAGCAGATGTAAAGGATGAACCACTTTCTCCCTTCTTTTACAGATGAGGAAACTGAGATCCAAGCAGGTAAGTCACTTAGTACTGGCAGCTCTTTAATCTCAGCTCAGGCAAGTCACCTCTGCCAGGATGCTGGAATAGGCTTTGGATTTGGTAACTGTTAAAGCATGCATGTCAAAAGTCACAAAGACAGAGAAGAAAGATAACACAAATAGAAAAAAAACTAACTTGTCCAAATGTGTTAGTTTAGAGGTTCAATCACCATAATATACAAAAAGTACTATGGTAAGAATAACCAGAACTCTCAGAGTAAAGGGGGAATTTCCCCTACTTATGGAAGAGGAAGAAAATGTGCAACTTATGTGTGGATGGTAATGAGAAAATGCAAATGAAAACAATAATGAGCTTTTCTTTTTTCGTGGAATAAATAGACAAAATGTGCAGGTGCCTGAGGGGTAAAGCCAGACTTTGTCCTTGGTCCAGACAGGTTCCTGGGACAGATTCCAAGTGACCCCAGCTATAAAATGTGAGTTCATTTCCATTAGACATCCTGCAGAGTAATAAATGTGTATCTTTATGAAGGTATCGATCACCACATTATTTACAACAGTTAAAAAAGGGAGTTGTTTACATAAATTACATTACGTCCTTGTAATATATTATGCATATAAGAGATCTTTAAAGAATTTTATCTGAAATGAAGCACACAGCACAAAGTGCTCAACATAAGTATGACCCCTAAAATATTAAATTATTTCACACATATAACATAAAAACGTGAAACAATTCGCCAGAATACCAATATTTAACCAATAAATAACCAATATTTATCTCAAGACAGTAGGGTGCTTGTTTACTTTTTCAAACTTTCATAATAAAGTGGAATTATTGTTATAATCAGAAAAAGAAATCCACTCATTTAAAAATAATTTGCAAAGTAAAATTTAAAATCAATCCATGTTTAGATTACCTTGATTTGCCATAAATTTAAAGATTTTGAAGTCATCAAATCTCCTGTGTTCAAGGTTCATCTTTTGTAGATCACATGAAATAGCTGTCTCATATTTCATAATGATGTTATTATCTGGTGTTCTTTGAATTTAGGATTTATTGTTTTAATATTCAAGCAACTTATTCATACCGAAAATAATCTGTTTAAGTACTTTTCCAAGCTGCTTCCAAATTTTCCAGTAGCTTTGAAAAGAGGAACTTATCTAAATACGTATACTGCAATTCATTCCTTCTCAGCTTCCCATTTATTTAAAAATGAAAAAGGCTAATGACCGATGTTTATTTGATAAACTAAGGACTTTACGTGCCCAGTTAGTCTATTTTTCATTACCATACTGAAATGCCCTACGCAGGAAACTATATAAAGAAAAGAGATGTATTTTGGCTCACGATTCTGCGTTCAAAGTCAAATGCCCATATCTGGTGATGGCTTTTCTGCAGGCAGAATCCCCAGGAAAGAAACAGGGAGCCTCCATGTGTCTGGTCTCTCTCCCTTTTATTATAAAGCCACAAAAATTCAATAGGCACCTCCAAAAGACCTCTCCTCTAAAATCCATAGTGGGATTAAGTTTCCACTTAATACCTCACGATAGGGTTTACATTTCAGCACAAACAATGGGAGACACTCCAACCATATGCAAACTCTAGCATGTGACCTATGCACTCTCTTTACTTATATGTCTAATGTTCTCCCTCTAAGTCACTACCCTTTCTCCAATCACTTGTTTATGGCTTACTAGCTACCTAACACTTATCACTTGAGGATACAGTCTCCATTTGCTTTGCAGGATGTTCGTCTCTCAGAACTGTGGTCCTGGAAGGAGGTAGCTCATATCTCATGAAATGATTATTTTGGCTTAGCGGGGCCTTGTGGGGTCATCTGCCTGCAAGGCTCCACTGTTCTTAGGAGGTTTAGGGCAGTGACTGGAAACTTCTAGGACTCACTTCATCAGATTGTAAAAGCTGGCAGTTAAATATCCCTGCAGGACTTGCAAATTCCTTAGTTATTCTTATCTTTGTGTCTTCAGCCTTGAAGGGGGAGGATTCTCAGCTTCAGATGATCACTTCGTTAATGGTTAACATGTCTATGTGCAGAATTGAGCAGGAGTCTGACCCAAAGTTTAAGGTAATAAAGGAGATAGATACAAGGGAAAGTCAGAGATGCCAAGCTTTATCCTCTTAGTTACCTTTGGGCAAACTCAAGTGAAGAATCATTGTTTTTAGCAAAAGCAGCTTCTGATTTTCTGTTATAGGTATACCTTCTGATTATTATCAGCAAGGAACTGAATGCACTGGAACCGTACTGACACTAATATTAAAGGAACAGTTCCAGTTTGCTTCTGAAGATAGGGGTCTTCTGAAAATTTGCTTCTCTTTCCCTAACATCTAGGCTTACAATAGCATTATACAAATGTTGGTAGTATTAGATGGAGTACAGAGTCCTATTTGCTATGTTCATTTAAATGTGCTGATGATGGAAACATATGCTAAGTGAATGTCATGGGTTGGAGGGTGCAGTTCTCTAGAGCAGTTGATGGTCTTCAAGTTCCAAATCCATACCTTAATTCATGTTCTGTGGTTGCAGCTTCCTCTACAGAGTTCTAAAATTTGACACCCACCTCCAGACAGGACTGATTTGTGTCTGGAGATAGAGTTGCTGGCCCCATGGAGGTTAATTGCTTAATGTAGCACTCTGGAAATTCACACCATTGTGGTATGAGATGTGCCCTGTTATAGTCATTTAAAATGCAGATTGACTGAGATAGGGGACACATACACAAACACTGGTGTGCGTGTATACACACACACACACACACACACACACAGATATTTGCAATATTTGCATTGGAATTTGCATTTAGGATTTAGGAAGATCCTCAGGGATAGGAGTTGGGAGGAGGAAAATACAAGGGGAGGAAGAGAGAGGTTTGCAGCCCCTTAGCATGGGAACCTGGGGTTGGTGCCTGGATGGCTTATGTACATGATCTGCAAGGAGGCAGGCCTGAGGATGAATGCTGAGGCAGAGTGGCACCTTTAGCTCCCGCAGGTGGGCTCACTTAGGGAACAAATCTTAAGCCTTGGGAGAAGGGTAATGGGACAGCACTTGTCAGAAACATTCAAGGTAACAGATTGCTTTAGGATGAAAATGATGAGGCCATGAAAAAGAGCATAAAAGTAGCTATAGGGAGAATTACGGATAAGGAACAAGTGACAGTGCTCACACTTGGATCTGATTTATCAGACAGATATCTGGCTTGACTCAAGCCCTCCAGCTCTGCTCTGGGATTCTGAAACTCCTTTCCTGGGTTTCAAGTTGTAAGCAGGTTTGCCAGGCTTTCCTGACAGATTCCTGTGGGCTTATGAGGATCAGCCAGAGAGGCTTCCACTGCCATGTGGTCTTCACTCAATGCAGGATGGCTTTGGGGAAGGTGACATCTCCTTCCAGCAGCACCAACTCTCAAACACTGTAGATTCTTGCTTGAGCATTATTTGATCATATCCAGTTTATCTGTCCAGAACTAGAGTCCTCACAGAAGGTGGTCCTTGGGTCTCAGTTTCTTTAAGCTACCAAATGCAAGTGATGAACAGGATTCTTTCTAATGATATAAGTGCTATCAGTGGGAAATAATCTAATTATTTCAAGTGTTCTGACCTTTATTGTTTTTTTGTTTTGCATGAAGAGTTTGAAAAATACTGGCATGCACTGCAAAATATAGGAAAATGGTTCTTGTGCTTCCCCCCCGCCCCGTCTTTTTTAGACTCCTGTTTTAGGAGAAAGATATGTCAACGTGTTTAAGAGCAATTCTGCTCTATGTTCCTAAAGAACGTTAGTTTTTAAATGGAATAATAATTATTTGCTTTTTACCTGCATGTTCTAATTGAGCATACTGAATATAGTTCTTCTTTGAAACTCTAATTCTCAAAGGATTTTGAGCAGCTCAGTAATTTTTCTATAAATTGCTGAAGCAAAGGTTCTTTTTGTTCCGAAGGTCTTCATCTCTGTTAAATATAAAATGCTTAATGATTAAACAGTTGCTCAGTTGAATAAAACTTTGAAAAGGTGTAGTGCTGCTTCCCATTGTTGAAGTTAATCAAATTATTATCCCTGAGGGATAATAAAGAAAGGGATAAAATGATTCCTTAGCTCTGTTTGGTGTAATTTGTTGTAAGAAAACCTTATAAAATATTGTCATTGTGACAATACTGACATATTTTCTTGAGAAGTGAATTTCAAAATTACTTGGTCCCCTCTGCATGGAACTTTTCATCATACAAGGAAAATGACATGGTCAAACGGTGCTTGAACCACCAGCATGTTTGAGAGTTGGGGCTGCCGGAGGGAGATTGCACCACTTAGCCCCATGTGGGTTGGGCTGGCCAAGAGATATTATGGGAGAAAACCTATTATTCCTCTGTTGACTTTGGAGGAATTCAAAGAAGCCAAGGTTTTTCCATAGGTTCAGGCCTCGGGTCTGGGGCAGGTGGGGGGAGGGGACAAGGCTGCCCACAGATCAGGACAGGACACACATTCAAACAGACTGTGCTCTGAGAAGGAGACTGGGGCTTTGATACCAGCCAATAACCCTTCACTGGGACTTGATTTCCTTCAAGGAGGAGTGTGTTCATTCATTTTGTGCTGTTGTAACAGAATATCATAGATGTGGTAATTCATAATGAACAGAAATTTATTGGTTCACAGTTTGGAGGATAGGGAGTCCAAGATTGAGGGGCCATCAGCATCCGTGAGGGATCGCTTCTTTGTCATCTCATAACAGGAGGACAGAGAGCAGGGAGAAGGTGAGAGAGCATGCACTGAACTTCCCGCTTTATAATGAACTCAACTCCCTTGATGATGGCATTAATCCCATTCATGAGCATTGAGCCTTCCAAGCCTAATTACCTCTTAATAGTCCCATTTCTTAATACTGTCGTGATGATGACTATATTTCATCGTGATTTTGTTGTGGGAGGGGGCAGGGATGTTGAAACCCCAGCCAGGAACTTATTTATGAATACCAAAGATGTTCCATGGTTGTACTATGGTAGGCGTTTCTGCCTTCCCTGTATCCAGAGAGGTGCCAGAACTTCAGGGGGAAAATGTGCAAACCTTAAGATACTGGCAGCATCCAGGGCAAAGCTACTGGTGGCTTCACATCATGGGGACTTGCCTCTCTTCAGTCTTTCGTGTCCTCCCAGCTGCTTTCCTTACTCATGTAGAAATTCCATCTTGAGGTCATGCTTATCCCTCAAGAACTCAAATCCAGATCTGTCACCCTTTCTTCTCAGGCCTGGCTCTTCCTAGTGCCCCTCTGATCTCTCCCTATGATCCTTTAGGAGTCTTATCTCAGGTTGAAATCAGGAACTCTCACATGGTCCCCTCACCCTCACATGCTCTGGCCCTGTTCTATGGCATCTCCCATGCCTTTGCCCACTGGCTCTTGTCTTCTGGATTCACTGAACACCCCTAAGTGTGCTCTTGTCTCAGCACCTTCCCTTGGACTCTTCCTTTCGCCTGGAATGCCCCTTTCCAGCATCATGTGATTCTCATTGTGCTTAATTGTTGCATTTTCCTTGGTTCCTTCTCTGCCTCTTCCATCAAAAATACCAGTCTTTTCTCCATTGCTTCTGATTCTTTGCATTTTTATTTAAAACAAAGGATACATTCCATAGTTCTTTGTTTTTAACTTGACCATACAAGAGGGTCTTCATTGTGTTCAGTCTATTTGTGCGGCTCTGGCAGCAGTGCCTGTCCGACAGGGCATCTCAAACAGCCAGTGATTAAATGAAGTGTGATGGGTTTCCTCTACATTATGAGTCATCACTTTTCTTAAAAGTAATGCTTATACCATCTTCTCAGCTCATTTCTGTCTGGTTCTCCTGGATGTAACAATTTCCCTTTCTGTTATCCTTTTCCCTGAATCACGGGTTCTGTGAAAGGTTGGACAAGTGACTTTTAGGCATTCATTTGTCCCAGGGGTCACTATTTCTTTAAAGTCCACTCTGTGCTACTAGAGTGTCTCCCCATTCATGTCTCTGCTGCTGTCAAGCTCCTGAGCACTTATTTATGTTGGCATTATGCATTCTTAATTCACCAAGAAGCAGGTCCACTTGATCTGGAATCAAAGGGGCTTTTGATTGACATTTGTTGTCCCTGAAGGAGCTCTTAAAGTGAAATAAGTCTATCCCCCCAAAAAACAAAAAACAAATGTTCTCTCTGATATGTGGATGATAACACACGATAAAGGGGTGGGAAGAATAGAAGTTCACTGGATTAGATAAAGGGGAATAAAGGAAAGGGAGGAGGATGGGAATAGGAAAGATAGTAAAATGAATCAGACATAATTTTCCTATGTTCATATATGAATATATGACTAGTATAACTCCACAAAAATAGGAAGTTATATTCCATGTATGTATGATATGACGTAATACACTCTACTGTCATGTGTATATATATATAGAATAAATAAAATAAAATCATAATGGAAATAATTTTAGAAAAGGAGCTCTTGGTTCAACAGAGTCCAACACAGAAGAAAAGGATCACTACTCTTGCAGTATTGAATAGGATGTGATCGGAATTAATGGATGAGCCTAGCTGCTTGTGAGGCCTGAGGAGTTCAGCAGGTCCTGTGGGAATAGATGTGGGGTGTTAGCTTAGGGACTGTGGTGGATCCTGATATGGTTTTAGAGGTTTCCTTCTAATGGCTTTAGGCCAGAATATGGGAATTGCTTCTTTAAATGAATAGGGATAGGGATATAGCTCAGTGGTAGGGTGCTTGCTTGTCTAGCATACACAAGACCCTGGGTTTGATCCCCAGCATTTAAGATGACAAAGAAAACACCCAGGACAGCACACAGGCATGTAGCCCACCAGATCTCTGGTTAAGAGCTTCAGTAACCTGGAACTAGGTGCCTTGGCAACTCTTCATCATGAAAAAATGAGGAGCAAACATGTTGGGGAGGCAGTTCGCTTGAGGCAGTTGAACTAGATTCCTTGGATTTTGCTACAAGTAAAGATGATTTTATAGTACAGAGTCAGAGTAAAATCTATTTTTAAGGATAGAAATAATGAATTACATATGTAATGTAGGCCTTCTATGTTCAGATATAGACATATTGCTCTCTATCTCGCCTTGATGAAAAGGCCATTATTGGCTATAATTTAGTCTGGACTGGGTACTTTGCAAAAAAAATGGCAATAGAGTTGTGGACACAAAATTCTTAATGTGGAGGAGAATGCAAAATATTTCTTGTCGTCTACTAAGGGATCCAACAGCCTCTACCTCAGATCTGTTGGGCCAGGATGGTGTTCCTCAGTGTGTTTGGTCTCCTGCAGCTCTACCAATTACCTCATATTGCAGGGCTGGCATTTATGGATACTGATGGCAGAAGGGTAAGGTCCCTTTAGGATGGTGTGATATTCAACTGCAGAGCTTTTATTAATTTTTAAATTCAGTCCCTTACTCTAAGACTCATTTTACCATAAATGCCTATAAAAGTTTTTTTTTTTTTTGGAAACACTACATGAGGTCATAAAACATGTCGGGTTTGAGCAATAACACTCATAAAATAGAACTTTTTATTTTCAACTAAAATTATAAATGAAAATATTAAGGATTTCTTTCATATATCATATATATGACATATATATGCACACATGTAATCTATTATATATATTATATATTGCACACAATGTATGTGCACACACTATTTTGCATACACACTGTGAAGGGTGTGATGAGGAGAAAACAGTTTGTCTGCTCTTTTTAGCTGCTTGAATTAAATTCCATTCTGGCAGTTTCTTATCCAAACACCAATATGTTTCTTTTACCTACACTATACAAAATATAAAGTTCATCTTCTGAATGTGCATCATCAGGTTTCTGTGGTCACACGTTAACAGCATCTATTTGCTTAAAGGACAAGAGCCAGAAGAGTGGGTGGTTTTACCATGAAACCTGACCAAGGAAGAGTGTTGGATTTCATTTTTGCAAGGTGGAATTTGAACATGATTGTAAGCAGAAGAAAGTATATCCAGGAGAGAGAGAGAGAGAGAGAGAGAGAGAGAGAGAGAGAGAGAGAGAGAGAGAGAGAGAGAGAGAGAGAGAGAGAGACTTATAGCCATAAAGAAAGGGACAAGAGCCTGGAGGAATGGTTTGCTTATCTCTGCTTCCTCTTCTTCCTCTCTTTTGGTAAGTTCCTATTTCTCATTTACATTTTAATGCTAAATGTGAAATTGGATGGCTTGCAGATTACCTGATGTTTCCTAGATTCCAGTCCCCAGTCTTTGTCTGCTGTATATCAGAATGCTCACTGTCCTTCAAAGCTCGGCCTGAGGGCCACCTTGGGAAGGTTCCCCAACGCCTCCACCCAGGAGCCCCACATTCTTAGCTCTGATCATCCTTTAGCCTGTGTGTCTCCCAGAGCAGTTTTCCTTCCTGCTGTGTTGTATAATCTTGTGTGTCCTTCACACAAAGCCCACCTGATGATGGAACCACTAAAGTGTTATTTGCTTCAAAATCTAGTTCAATTTCTGCCTCCTCTCTGGAGCATCTGAGCTTCCCACGTCTGCATTGTTTTTGTCTTTTTCTGACTGTTCAGAATGCATTACTCTTTAAAATAATGAATTGCTCCCTTCTTCAGTTACTGATCACAATGTTCTGAGCTCATGGATGGATTTTAGTAGCAGACTTCTCTCGACACAAATGTGTTCAAAAATGCCGTCAAAGATCACTTTATTCATGGGTTTTTATCTATTGTTCTAGAAAGAACAATGAGAAACTTCCAAAATCAGACACTTTCATTATTAAATATCCTTTAAAGAATCCACAGCAATGCTAGATTAGGTGATTAGAAAGTAATCAACAATGCTAGAAACCTAGAACATGTTAGTTTTTATATGTCAGTATGCATGTTTATTACCAATGATATTCATGGTGAAAAAGGAAATGATCAATATAATGATTTCCTAAGAAGCAGTATTATTCTGTTTTAAGAGAGACACATGGACATTCACTTGAGGAGGTAAAGGTCTATATGTTTCTATTCATATACTGTATATTGAATACCATGATATATATTGAATACTATGATATTCCATCAGAAACCTAAGAAAACAGAGTTATCCCCTGTGATTTATACAGTCTCAAGAATGCCTCAGAGCTCATGAGTATTGTTCCATTGCTAACCAAAGGAAGAAGGGTTCTATTTGGGACTTTACTATAGCAGGAACATTCTTTGAAACAATGGGTGTGACCTTGTTTCTATTTTGAAGGAATTGGATAGATTGCATCTATATCATCGATTGTTACTTTGTTCTTTCTGCCCCCTATTTTAAATTCAATATTTTTAGTTGAATTAATAGAAACAGAGAGTATTTTCCAAGGGTTCATGGGTGAAAGAAATGGGGAAATGTTAGACAGTTGATCAAAGGAATCAAACTTTCATTTATCAGAGATGAATAAGTTCTAGAATGCAACCACATGGTGATAGCAGTTAATAATAATGTATGATGTATTTAACTGTGCTTAGAGTGGATGTGAAATTTTTGTACTACATGTATAAAAAGATAACTATGAGATAATTGAAGTGTTAACTAGCCTGATTGTGCTAATTTCACAACGTATATGTATATCAAAACATCACACTATACACCTTGAATATGTACATTATAATCTATCAATTATATTTCAATAAACTGAAAGGAAGTAAATGAATTTAGCATTTTTAACACATTAGCAGCCCCTCTCAGTTTCCTCTTAGTAGTACCTGAGCATTTATTTTACACTAAAAGCAATGACCTTGAATCTGTGGAAACATTGCAATACTTCTTAGTCTCATCAAGGATGTAAAAATATCTGTGAAAATATTTTGGTTTAAAATAAATAGATTAAAGAAACTATATGAAAGTTCGTGTGTGTGTGTGTGTGTGTGTGTGTGTGTGTGTGTGTGTGTGTTGTGAAGACTCAACTTTCTGCCTCCTTTTTTTTTTTCTACTTTACATACAGGGGGAAGGGGAATATTCCTTTGTGTTAAAAAATGAAAAGGAAATAATATACTTTTACATATACTAATCAGAAAACTGCATTTGTGATTTCATAATTTGTCCTCTTCTCCATAAAATGTTTCACCCTGGGGCTTTGAGCTGTTCTGAAGACATCTGGAGCCATAATGTCCTAGAAAGCTTCATATCAGGAACCCACAGGGAGCTATGAGCTTAGTGGAACCCAGGCTAACTAGAATGTTTTGTTTTTCATAAAAATCCACTGCTTTGGTTACAAAATGAACTGTTTTATACCTGACACTATCACCCACATGGTGTAATGATAGTCAGTGAGTCTTCATATTTCATGATACACCAGGAGAGACAGGTCAGCGCCACCTACTGGTGGGGTGCCTACTCCATCCTTCCAAGGAGATGCAGGGCAAGAAGAGAAGGTGGACTGCACAACTCTGGTTCTTATAGCCCTGTGTGCCCAAGGCTGTGCTGATGATCATCCCAGAATCCAGGACACTTGACAAAACATGGTGCTCTTACTGCCTGGGTGTTGGTAAGTTTCACCATCCTTGTAGAGAAACCTATGCCTAACTCTTAAAATAGTTTCCTGTGCTAATGCAAAAAAAAAAAAAAAAAAGTGATCATATATGCCTTGAAAGATAAAGCCATCTTATGGGAAACTTGGAAATATTGCAAAGTAATCACAGGATAGAGAAAAAGTATAAAACACCCAGTTACTTCTACTTCAGGCACAGGGATCACGGCAGAGATAGCACTGATAGGGATTGTGGTCTGTGCAGAGACATGGAGGCTAATCCTTATGGCTGAAACTGGGGCAAGACGCATCTGAGACATATTCTCCTAAATCAACTTCACAGGCTTATAGTGAGAATCAAATCAGATGGAAAATAAAGGAGTTTTCGAAAAAGCACAGAATTGACTAAAAATAGAAAGAACATAATTAAATTATAATGATCCTGATAATGGATGAGAGGGTCTAACAAGGATGAGATTTGCTTTTGCACCCAAAAGAACCAATTTTCCTAAGTGTCTTTTTTTTTAAGCCTAAAAAGCAAAATATAAAATATATGAAACAATAGTGTTCAAAACACTGGATATCAGATAACAAATGATTGTGATCCTAAGAGATTAAAAACAAGCAAGTGAGGCCCTGTGAGTCCCTAGTTCCGTGCCTTTAGAGCTTTTGGGAGATGATATAGGGAAGAGAACCATGCAGTGCCTGTTGGTCTCCATACATAGGAAAGGCAAAGCCGAGTGTCTGGGAACACCAAGACAATTAGAATTCACGAGAGAGAGGACTTGAGATAGAGAGCTCAGAGAAACCCAGAGACTTTCAGTGGATCCTCTTCCCTTATTCAACAAAATATTCAAATCAGTGCCAGCATGTGAGGAAACTTTAAAAGGCCAGGGGAGGAACAACCCCAGAGGGCCTTCCAGCTCATACAGCATTAGGAGCTGCCTAGCTTGCCTGCCAGACTGGAAACTTCATGACATATGGGCATTGGGAGGAGTACCATTCAGTCGAGATGGTGGAGAATAATTGACCATAGCTTGTGTCACTCTCTGGTCTCACCTAATAAATCTCTTTAAAAAATATTTTTTGGGACCGAGGACTGAACCCAGGGGTACTTTACCACTGAGCTACATCCCTAGCCCTTTTTATTTTGAGACAGGGTCTTGCTAAGTTGCTGAGACTGGTATTAAACTTGCTATCCTCTTGCCTTAGCCTCTCGAGTTGCTGGGATGATAGGCATGAAACACTGTGCCTGACCAAAATTTTTCATTTTTTTCCCTAATTTTTAGTTTTAATTTAATATATTTTTTTTAAAAAAAATAGTATCTAAAAGAATAAGACCGTTTCCAAGATAAATAAATTGCACCCCAGAACAAAGGTCAAGAATTAACAAAACTCAACAGTACAAAGCAAGTTAAAATTTATAATATTGGGAATTTAATTAGAACTTGTCAGCCATACACAAAAGCCTTAAAATATGAGCTAGAAAAAATTTAAAAAAATTAATCAGTCATAATTGCCTCAGGATTGACACAGATGTTGGAAATAACAATTGAATGCATTTGAACAGTACTTATAGAGCTTCTGGTTCCGGCCAGGACGGAATGGATCTGTTCCTCCTGGGTTCTCATCTCTCATAACTAAAAATTCCTGAATGTCATACAACAAACATATCAAGAAGGCTTTGAAAGAGAGAAGGAAGAAGTAATGCTGTCTGGGGATCGTGAACAAGGCAGAGCAAGACATTGGTAGCCAAGGCTAGTTGCCACTCTGCTTCTCCTCATTTCTGTCAGTGGGGCCCAGCAGGGAGCTGGGTTTCCACTCTACCTGAAAGCAATAAAGCAGGGTGAGCAGCTGCTGTGGTTTGAAGGTGTCCCCAAAGTTCGTGTATTAGGCACCTAATACCCAATGCAACAGGGGTGGGACTTTTAAGGTCTTCAGGCTGCATTAAGGCTATGATTGCTGGAGTGGGTTAGTTAGCATGAGAGTGAATTTGTTATAAAATCAAGTCTGGCCTTTTTGCTCTCCCTTGTGCATGCTGTCTTACTTTGTGCCATGGGATGACACAGCCAGAAGGTCCTTGTCAGTTGCCAGCACCTTGACATGGTACTTCTCAACCTGAGGAAATTGAAGAAATAAGTTTCTCTTCTTTTTAGCTCAATTATTCTGTGGCTTTCTTTTATAGCAACACAAAATAGGCAAAGGCAGTAACTGTTTGCCCTTCACCTACCTGATGTCATTGGAGAACATCAGGATTTTCATCTTATATCCCAACTCAGAAGCACTGGGGTCATACATTGGGGCCAACCTCTTTAATCCAAGAAGGTTTCAGTGGTACCAAGAAGCAGCTGAACTTTCACCCCAATCCATCCTCAATGAGGCAATACCCATCAAAGCCCCACATTTATGAGGGTGATGCATGTGGGAGCCCATGGGAAAGTGTATTCACACCTCCCTGGACCCGCAGCTGGACTGCAACATGGGACTACTTGTTAGGAAAGGAAATTAAATGGGGTTCAGAGTCTCACCACAAAATGCCCTAAACAAGCAGCAGATAATCAAAATGTCTCTCATCATGCCAAGAACCAGGAAAATCACAACTTGAATGAAAAAATACAATCAACAGATACCCAAACTGAGATGAATTGGATGGTATAATTATACAAGGATTTTAAAACAGCTGCTGTAAAAGTGCGTCAATGCACAATTACAGACATTCTTGAAACAAATGAGGAAATAGAGGATCTAATCAAAGAAACAGAATTTTTTAGAAAGCAAAATTATAGAACAGAAAAATATAATAACTGAAATAAAATCACACACACACTCTTGCTCAATAGTCGAGTTAGAATGACAAAAATAGAATCAGTGAACTTGAGGACATTTCAACAATATTTACTCAATATGAGCAACAAGGAGCAAGTACACTGGGAAAAATGAAAGTGTCTTAGGGACCTGTGGGACAATGACAGAGAGCTAACATCAATATTATAAGAGTTTCCAGAGAAAAGAATAGAGACTGTAAAGTACTTGGAGATTTGATGGCCAGAACTTCCTAAATTTAGCAAAAGGTATAAACATGCAGACTCAGAGAAACCAAGCCAATCACAAATAGGATAATTTCAAAGCAATCTATGCCAAGAAATGTCGTGAATTTCTGAAAACTTGAAATAAAGAATAACTCTTGAAAGTAGCCAGAGAAATATGATATATACTTACAGAGGAACTCTGATTCCAGTGACAGAAAATTTTTCATGTGACACCATGTAGGCCAGTAGAAAGTAATTCAATTGTTTTCAGATACTAATAGGAAAGAATTATTAACTGTGAATTCTATACCCAGTGAAAATATGGAGGAGCAAATACAATCTCAGACAAAGAAAAGCTAAGAAAATTCGTTGCTAGCAAACATATCCTTCCAGTAGGATGAAAGAAAATTTTCTAAATAAAAGGAAATGATAAAAGAAGTCTTGGACATTCATAAGGAAAAATTTTTAGAATACATTAAAATAGAAATACAATAGGCTTTTTACTTCTAGTACTATCTTAATGCATACTAGATAGTTGAAGCAAAAATCTCTAATCTGTTTGATAAGATACTAAATGTATGTAGAGTAAATGCTTTTAAAAAATTCTTTGTAAAAGTAAGAGAATAAACACTTTCAAATGAATGTAAGACTTTTGTTTGTTTGTTTTTAATTTTGGTGGTACTGGCAATTGAATCCAGGGCTTTTGTACATGTGAGGCAAGTACTCTACCAACTGAGCTATATCCCCTGCCCCTGAATGTAGCACTTTTACTTTCCACTTGAGATGGTAAAATGTTGATACCAGTTAACTGTGGTTACATTTGTATATTGCAATATCTAGAACAACTACTAATCAATCAATAGAAATAAATCAATATAGAATCCTAAAAGTTTCAAACAGTTCACAGGAAATTATACAAACAAATAAATAAGTAAATGATAGAGTCACGGGAAACAGAAAACAAATAATGAAACGAACAATGTAAGCTCTAACATATCATTACTTCCCTTCAATGTGAGGGATAGAAGGAATTTACCTCAAATCATAAAGAACACATGTGTCAATGCCAAAGTCAACATCATAGTGAATGGGGAAAGTTGAAAGCATTTCCTCTAAAATTACTAACACGACAAGAATGTCCACTCTCACCACACTTATTTCATATGTACTTGAAATTGAGATGGGAGGGAAAGAGAGAGAAAAGGGAAATTGCATGGAAATGAAGGGAGACCCTCATTGCTATACAAAATTACATATAAGAGGTTGCGAGGGGAATGGGAAAATAAACAAGGAGAGTAATGAATTACAGTAGATGGGGTAGAGAGAGAAGATGGGATGGGAGGGGAGGGGGGATAGTAGGGGATAGGAAAGGTAGCAGAATACAACAATTACTAATTGGGCATTATGTAAAATTGTGGATGTGTAACCGATGTGATTCTGCAATCTGCATTTGGGGTAAAATTGGGAGTTCATAACCCACTTCAATCTAATGTATGAAATATGATATGTCAAGAGCTTTGTAATGTTGTGAACAACCAATAAAAAAATAATTAAAAAAAATAATAATAATAAAAAAAAGAAAAAAAAAGAAATTCTAACCACAGCAATTAGATTAGAGAAAGAAATAAAAGGGATGTGAAAGCAAGAAGTCAAATCTTCTCTGTTTGCAGATAGAATGATCTCTAGTTACGAGACCCAAAATGCTCCAGCAGAAGACTTCTCTTCTAGAGCTTATAAACAAATTAAGCAAAATAGCAGGATACAAATCAGTGTACAAAAATTATTAGTTTTCTATACACCAATAATGAACCCACTGAAAAACAAATCAGCAAAACAGTTCCATTCACAATAGCCTCAAATAAACAAACAAACCCTAGGAATACATCTAAACAAGGAGGTAAATGACCTCTACAATGAAATTTATAGAACAATGAGGAAAGAAATTGAAGAAGACACCAGAAGAAGGAAAGACCTCCACTGTTCATGAACAGGCAGAATTAATGTTATTAAAATAGCTAGACTACCAAAAGTCACCTATAAATTTAATGCAACACTCATCAAAATAACAATGAAAAAGCAGTCCTAAAATTTGTTTAGAAGAATAAAAGACCCAAAATAACCAATAGCAAAAGCATTTCAAACAAAGCACAACAAAAACGTCTGATGCTGGAGACATCAAAATACTAAGACTTCAAATTGTATACACACTTTTTTTTCAAGTGCCCACAAAATGTTCATTAAAATAGACCATATCCTGGTCCCTGAATTAAGCTTCAGCAAATTTGAAAGTATGGAAATTATACATCGTATGTTCTTTTACCATAGTGGAATAAAACTAGAAGTCAATAACAGGATGAAAATGAAAAAAGAAAATTTCCCCAAAATTGTACATCTATAAAAGACACTTTTAAATAACCTTTGATTCAAAAAGGAATTCTTGGAAGAAACTTTAAAAATATATAAAGCTGAATTAAAACCTAAATGCACCATATCAAATTTGTGAGATGCACCTAAGGCAGTACCAAGTGGCAAGTTTATATCAATAAAAATGCTTACATTAGCAAGGAGGAAAGGCCTCATATAAAAAAATATAAGTTCCTAATTCAGGAAACTAAAAAAAGGAAATAGCAAAATTAGATAAAAAATCAAACCAAAATAGGACAATAATAAAAGTAAGAAAAAAATACTCAATGAGATAAAGGAAAAAAATAAAAGGAACAATAAAAAGTTACTTTTTAAAAATAATCAATTAAATTCATAATTATTTGGAAAAAAGTGACAAAGAAAGAAGACACAAACCAATAGTATCATAAATAAAGCAGGAAATACCACAACAGATCTTGCAGCTGTTGAAAGGATAATAAAGATGTTGTTAGCTTGGGGGATAGAGCACTTTCCTAGCATGGGAACAGCTCTATGTTCTGTTCCCAGCACAAGGACGAAAATAAAAGAGGAGGAGGAAGAGAAGGAAAGAGAATGATAAGTGAAAGCCAGAAACTACTAAAAACTTAACCCCACGATGATTTATGGAAACCTTCTAAGCAGAGCCAATCCTGTTCCAATTTTGCCAGCAGTGCTGACTCTGACATAGCATGGAAGAAGGTGTGTGTTCCTGGCAGTGAAGTGAGATGCTCTGGGCTGGGAAAAGTCCAGGTAGGAATGTAAGGGACCTAAACTGAGGTAGTATAGAGAGGAAGGAAGTAATCGGAGAAAATAAGGGCAGGGCAACTGATGGGAATTAGTAGTTGTTCAAAATTGTGTAGGAAGCAAGGTGGTAATCGATGACCCTTTCCAAGTTTTTAGCTTATATGAGGGTAAAGATGCTATTGATTAACATAATGAACTCAGGAGGACTAGGAGGCTTAGGGAGGATAGTGGTTCATTTGTGGGTGGACTGTGTTTTAACTGTAGCCCAAGTGACCAGATTATATTTGCTGGAGTCTGTTCATAATAGGAGCTGAGCTCTGAGAAAGATCTGCATGGACTTATTACAGTCAGGTGTCTGTTTATACAGTATGTCTCAGCGTCATAAGTCAATAATAGCAACAGATGGGCTTATTTTACTTAGCATGATATTCTCCAGTTCCATCCACTTACTAAAAAATACCCTTTTACTTCTCTTTATGGCTGAGTAATATTCCACTGTGTATGTATCACATTTTCATTATCCATTCGTCTATTAAAGGACACCAAGATTACTTCCATAGTTTAGCTATTGTGGATTGAGCTGCTGTAAACATTGCTGTGGCTGTATCACTGTAGTATGCTGATTTTTAGTCCTTTGGGTATAAACCGAGGAGTGGGACAACTGAGTCAAATGATGGCTCTATTCCAAGTTTTCTGAGGAATCACCATACTGCTTTCCAGACTGATTGCACCAATTTGCAGTCCCACCAACAATGTATGAGTGTACCTTTTCCCCCACATCCTCACCAACATTTATTGTTACTTGTATTCTTGATAATTGCCATTCTGACTGGAGTGAGATGAAATCTTAGTATAGTTTTAATTTGTATTCCTTTAATATGTAGAGATGTTGAGCAATTTTTTTTCAAATATTCCCTGGCCATTTGTATTTCTTCTTCTGTAAAGTGCCTTTTCAGTTCCTTTGCCCATTTATTGATTGGGTTATTTGGGGTTTGTTTCTCTTTTGTTTGTTTGTTTTTTGTGTTAGGTTTTTGAGTTCTTTATATATTCTGGAGGTTCACAATAAGGGGGGTGGGTAGGGAAGAATAGAAGTATTTTTGATTAGACAATAAGAATGAAAGGAAGGGGAGATGGGAATTGGAAAGGCAGCAGAATGAATCAGACATAACTTTCAATATGAATACACAACCAGTGTAACTCCACATCATGTACAACCAGAGGAATGGGAAGTTGTACCCCATGAATGTATAATATGTCAAAATACATTCTACTGTCATGTATACATAAAAAAGAAAAACAACAACAACAAAATGTAGCAATGGAGTGGACGGACAGGGATTGCAGCTTGTCTATCCGTCTTTAAGGGCATCTCAAGAAGGGGCTGTGATGGAGCCAAAATCAAGGTCATTAAGCCTGAAGAAGAGTCAATACCATGGACCTGTGATCAGCAGCAAAGCACATCTGAGAGTACCAGCAGAGAGATGGATTTGGCTGTGTGGAGCTCAGGGTTTCTGCAGGGGAAAACAGAGGAGGCTGGAATAAGAAGTGGAAGGAGCAAGTTTCGCAAAGCTGTTGGTCAGCACTCCAGACTGAGAAACAAAAGCCTTCGCCTACATCATGACGTGAAGGATGCCTCTTCTCTCTCCTGCTTCCATCAACAGAACAACAGCTACAGGGAGAAAGCCTCGGAGGACTGCACCTTTGAGGATAACCCCACACAGAGCCTGTGCTTCATCACAGCTGGGTCAGGGGACCCTCAGAACTTACTTTTCATGTTCCTGGTGTGCTGAATCGGGGACTGCTGATGCCTTACAATGTCAGGCACATTCAGCTTGGGTCAGTTGATTCCCCGCTGGACTGCTGCCAGCACAAGTGGCCTGGGAGGGAGTGGGCTGGGGAGGGCCTCCTCCTCCTTTCTGTTTGCAGCCTTGGCATTTTCCTTGATGACCTTGCAGCCAGACGTTGCTTTCATCCAGCACAGCTTTCTGCCTTTCCCATAATGGTCTTCCTCTTCCTTCTTCATTACTCTCTGTATCTCTTTCACCAGCCTTTTCATACCCACCCCCTTTCTAACCCTGGTCCCTCTTGCCTACCAACATTTGGTGCTTTGCAGGGGAATCTTCTCTGAGTCCTAAAGTTACTCTGGGTGGGCCTGTGTGGGTTCTTCCCCTGTGACTTCAGAAAGAGCCAGGGGACACATGGACCCAAAGGAGGATAGATGTGCTCAAATTAATTAAGCTACTAATTTGGACCCTCGTCAGCATCTTGCATGCTGATGCACTCTGTGCTCTGGAGGTTGTTTGCTGACTTGCTCTGCATGAAGGGGATTTGTCTTCACTGCAGACAAGGGAGATGGTGAATGAGGAGAAGATTCCTACACAGTTGTGGAATTAAGATTATTATAGGAACAGCTGCTCATATAAGAGGAGTTTTTTTTTCTTTTCTTCCTTGCCTTGGGGCTTTACTTCTTCACCCATAAGACAAATAAAAAAGCGGCTAATGATACTGACTTCACATTTAGAACTTTGAGGACTCTCAGCAAATAGCAGAATTAGACATCAATTAACCTTTTTAATTATTTTAACTGTGAAATTAAGAAAGCTTCGAGACTAACCTGTAAAAGCCTTCTGTTTAAAATTGAATATGTGTACACACAAACATAGGAGCATGCACACTTTAGGCATGTACACACACACACACACACACACACACACAAGTATACACTCAGCTAAATGTGATGTAGAGCCACAAGGTAGCTTTCTAAAGTGCGGATCCCCTCTTATTTTGTGGCTGTATGTCATATTTGGAAGTACAGATCTAAGACTGTCGCCCAGGCTGTCAGTGTGATTCAAGGGTCTAACAAACTCTCTTGCCCCTCGTAGCTACTTTTGTTACCTTTCTTGTTGTTATTTATCCTTCCTATCTTACTTTTTACCATTGAATCAATGGAATAAAAATGGCAGGTGGTATGAGCCTACTTTATAAAAGACACTTTCTAAGTGCATTCTCCTCACAACATCATCTGAAGAACTAAGTGATCAGTGTTAGCTTTTAGCCAACATCATCCTCTTTCCCTTATAGTTTGTTCATCAAATCCCACTTTTGTTCATTTATTACCTGTAGATAAGGAAACTGTCACCTCACCTCAGGATTAAATTTTAAATAATCATGACAACCCATTGTCCTTGGCTGTGATTTGGTGAGATGGTATATTAGGCACCTTTTTTTTTTTTTTTACTATAACAAAATATGTGATATGGACTACTTAAGAAGAAGAAGAGGACCATTTAACTCACAGTTCAAGGTTTGTAATCTAAGATCTGGCAGCACCATCAGATTGGCTTTTGGTGAGGGTGGTGGATAGTGGAACATTTATGGTAGGAGCTCATGCATGAAAAAGTGACTGCATTTTAAGTAGGAACATAGAGAAAGAGGGTGAGTGGGTTGGGCTTGTTCCTGTTACACCAGCCCTCCTGAGAATGACTAAAGTGACCTGAGAACATCCCCAGTAACCCAAGAACCTCCCCATAGCCCCTAAATCCCAAAGATTCCACCACCTACCAGTAGTGCCACCCTGTTAACGGAGCCTTCAACCACAATGGATGCTTGGGGGGGGGCATTCAAACCACAACCTACCATAGCAAGTGGTGTCCATGTAATACAGTTGTGGACAGAAATGTGAGCAGTCTCATGGCTCTTCTGGGAAATCTATCCTTTTAACATGAATCATGAGGAAGACATGAGACTGTCCATGAATCTGTGACACGTTACATGTGATGGGATGTGTTGCTGCTTAGTGGGGTCCTGTTACAGCCAATTGGATCCTAGCCTGAGGAACAGACAACTTCTTGGAAGGAAAAAGCAATAATGATCCCATGTGCTTGAGGACATCATTTAGTCACTTATTGAAACAACTCTGAAGTAGTCCTACTTCAAGACTTCTCATGGCAGATGTATTAATCAGCAATGGCCACAAATACGTGGCACAACAATCTGCCTAAAATACAGTGATTTCAACTTCCCTTGTCTGCAAGCTGACAAATTTAGACTGAACCCTGGTAAACTTGATTCCCAGTTGCAGACTGGCTCCAGTTTGCTGTACGTGTCTTTCTTCTCTGGACTAGTGGGCTTGCTAGGGGTTGTGAAGTCAGAAGTGCGAGCAGGCAAGCCCAACGTTGTAAGTACAGTGCAAGTCTTTGCCTGCATGATGTCTCCTAATATCCTGACAAAGCAAGACCTCAGGCCAAGCCTCACATAAACTGGAAGATGAGCACCCTTGGTGAAAATCTGCAGACATGGGACAAAGGATATGAATACAATGAGGGATGAAAATTGGGAACAATAATACAGTCTCCCAAAGAGATAATTTTCCTTATTGTTTAAGGCAGTGTAGATGAGCTCTTGTAGCTGGAGGAAAGCCAAATAAAACTTGTGTCTTAAAATAAATAAAAGTATTTGGACATTGTCAACAATTGGGGTGATCTTAGGAAGTCACGTAACAAAGATTATTTTAAGAAAACTAAACATGAAAAATTATTTAGGCTTGAAATATAAAAATAGGTTTCCCACTTATTTTGGCCACAAGAAAAATCAAAATGGTAGAAACTCAGTGCTCTGCTCTGAAGTCTTGAATGGGAGCTTCCAGCCTCTCGACTACGGCCTTTCACCTTCCTCTTTCCTTCAACTCTCCTGGGTGATCTTTCCCTCCTCCTAGGTTTGGTCCTTCCCTCAGTGTCACTCTCTCCATCCCAGTTTTCCAGATCCCAGAATCTCTCACCTGTCCAGATAGAGCTAAGTGCATGCAACTTGGGGTAGACCCCACTCACCTCCACCTTACAACTGCTGTGGGACCCTAAGTAAGTTCAGTGACCCATGTCTCGATTTTCTTTACTGGGTAAGACAAAAATGTGAGCCCTGAGAAGAGATGATATGTGCCAAGCATGCAGCATGGCTCTGGTCATGAGCTGTCTCTGGAAGGTATAGTCCTGATGTCCTGATTATTCTAAGCTAGGTATTATCAAGCTACTGAAGGTGGCTGAACAAAAGCCACATAAATTTGCTGACTGGCTCCACTACAAAGTTACACTTTCAGTCTCTGTTGGAGTCAAAAAACTGCTCAGTATTTTGTTTTGATTTTGTGCCTCATTATTTCTAAACATTGAATTAGACAATTTTATCTCACCAAATTTTGTAGAAGATTTGGAAATTACAAAACCTATTAAACACTAAAGTTAAAAACCCTGGATCCCATCTCCCAGAGATAGTTGTGCTCCCATATTTTCACATTTCAATGTATTTTATTGTATTTATTATCTCTATCTATCTATCTATCTATCTCTAATTTCATGTGCACACGTAGCTTTATAGCTATTCTACTTTCTTCTATGGACTCAGAAAAGTTTCCTTCTTCATTTTAGCTCATTTTCCCTGTGGTAGCTGTTCTGCAACTGACGTCTGTCTTGAAGCTACCACAATTTGTGCCTGTTTTTTGCCACTCCTGCTGCTATACAAATTATCAAAGGCTGGGCTATTTATAATAAAATAGAAATTTTTTTTCCTCAAAGTTTGGGAGGTTGGAAAGTTCAAGGTACCAGCAGATTGTGCTGTCTGGCTGTCTGCTTTCAAGATGACCTCATGTTGCTCTGTTCTTGAGTGGTAAGGGAGGAAGAGAGAGATGACTGCTGTGTCTTCATGTGGCAGAAGTGATGGAAAGGCAAAAGACCTAGTTGGTCCCCACCTGTGCTTTTATGAGAGCACTCATTCCATTTATGAGGCTGTATCTCCCCTATCATCACCTTAGTGATTAGGTTTCTTTTCTTTCTTTTTCTTTTTTTAATACCAGGATTTGAACAAGGGGTGCTAACTACTTAGCGACACCATCAGCTGCTGCCCCCGCCCCCTTTTTAATTTTTAATTTTGAGACAGGGTCTCACCACATTGCTTAGGGCCTCACTAAGTTGCTGAGGCTGGCTTTGAACTTGTGATTTTCCTGCCTTAGCCTCTTGAGATGTTGAGTTGACAGGCATGCACCACTGAGCCTGGTGATCCATAGGCTTCAACATGTAAATTTTGGAAGGATACATACATTCAAACCACAGCAATGCCCCCGGTTACCAAAGAATCATTTTCTGTTCCCTGAAGAATTTGCAGGGAGAGAAGCAGATGTTACTAACCATCTTCTTGTCTACCCAGAAGTTTTGTGTGTTCTCTTATAACTTCTGTGTCTTCTCTTGTCTGTTAGCTCTTTCACTCTGCTCAGTTTCTACTTCTTCATTTCCCTTTTCTGAGATTCAGTTTCTCCCGCCACTTCCTCTTCAGCACCACTAGCTCCAATTTCTCCCTGGCACCCCACCACTCATCCTAAATACTCTCCTTTCTTTCTACCCTACTGCTATCAAAATTCTGGCCACTGTCTATCCTTCTCTTCCCTACCAGAGAGGAACTGTGGTCTCCACATTCACAATTTTCTTTCCTTCTCCAACCTGGCAGTGCATCTTTGGGCTTGTGCCTAATGGTTCTCCAGAGACTTTTCTTGCTAACCTTTCCTATGACCCTCTGGTTTCCCAAACCCATGAACTCGTTCCAGATAGCCTTATCTCATATTTCCTGTCATAAGCTCTTGACTTCCTGTGATTCCCCACTGCTTGGTTCTCCTGTTGCTTTCTCTCTGTGCCTCCTCAGTATTTTTAATTGATGAATTCCCCTTTGCCCTTAAGGATCAAAATATCCCCCCTCCATACCCACTTAAAATTCCCCACTTATTTTAACTTTAAAACTTTAGATCCTTGCCTCTATATATACTGCTCCACAGGTACCTCCTGTATGCACAGCAGAAGATTCTGACAATGTAATATTACTCTATCTTACAAAGGAATGAAATTCTGACACATGCTACGATACAGATGAACCTTGAGAACATTACTCTAGGTGAACTAAGCCAGACACAAAAGGGCAAGTATTGTGTGAGTTTACTTACTAGACTAGTTGAATGTCACAGACGCAGAAAATAGAATGATAGTTTCCCCTGGCTGAGGGTAGAGACCTGGAGAGTTGTTGTTTAATGGGAAGTTTCAATTTGGGATAATGAAGGAGTTCTGGAGATGGATGGTGGATGCCCCTAATCTGTACACTTGAGATGGTTAAGATGGTAAATCTTGTTATGTTTATTTTACTGCAAAATTGGAAATCAATAAGGCAGATTTTTTTTTCTTTTAAGCTGACTAGCATAGCTCTGGGAGTGATCACAATTTTAAGGAAGCCCTTGCTCATATTTGAGCTGCCCAACTTGCAGCATGGATGAACTACATACTTGGGCTCCTTTACCTTGTCCTCAGTACTGACCCAGCCATACTGCTCTGGGATCCTGCCTTTCCCTACAGTCTTGGCACGCAGTTGGTTTCATCTTTTGAAGATGACTGCTCTTCACTTTTCCCTATCTTCTCTACTTCAAATTAACTTCTTATAAATTAAAAACAAATAAACAACAACAAAAAATCAAATTATGCACACTCGTCTGGGAATGAATGTCCTGTCTCCTTTCTTTGACAAGCAAATTTACAGAAACATAATTTTTATATAGAGACAAACTCAAAAAGGACCCTAGACCTAAGTTTAGGAGCTGAAATTATAAAACATTTAGAAAAAGCAACCTAGGATTAAATCTTGCTCAATTTGGGCTCAGCATTGTTTCTTAGATATGACATCAAAAGCCCAAGTCATAAAAGGAAACACTGATAATTTGGACTTCATCAAAATTTAAAACTTCAACTCTTTGAAATACTAAGAGACTGAAAAACAATCCATAGCCAAGGAGAAAAATATTTGCGATGCATAAAACTGACAAGGGAATTGTATTCAGACTCCATAAATAACTCTTATAACTTAATAATAAGCAGAAAAATGAATTATAAAAAATATTAGCAAAGGATCTGAATACATTTTTTTCCATAGAAGTTATATGAATGGTCATTAAGCAGAGCAACACCATTCGTCATTAGGAAAATGTAAATTAAAACTACAATCAAATGCTATTTCATACCTACTGGATGTCCATAATAAACAAGCAGATACATATACACACTAATAAACAAAACAGAAAAAAAAACCCACAATCAACAGAAAATACCAAGTGCGGGCATGGATGTGGAGAAATTGCAAATCTTATACTTTGCTGGATATTATGATTTACACATGTGCCCCCCAAAAGCTTATGTGTGAGACAGTGCAAGAAAGTTTAGAGGTGAAATGATTGGGTTTTGAGAGCTTTAACCTAATCAATGAATTAATCCCCTGATAGGGATTAACTGAATGGTAACTGTAAACATATGGGGTGTGGCTGATGAGGATGGGTCCCCGAAGTGTGTACTTGGGGTACATATTTTGTCCTCGTTGGGCAGAGCTCTCTCTTTGCTTCATGGTGTGACATCCTGAGTTGCTTCCCTTTGCTACACTCTTCTGCCATGATGTTCATGCAAATGTGTGAACAAACTAGTTTATCATAATGTAATGATCTTTGACAATAAAAAATGAACACAGATCCATGCTACAATGTAGATGTGCTTCAAAAATATTATGTCATGTGAAAAGAAGCCAGGCACAAAATACTACATATTGTATGATTCCAGTTATCCAAATTGTCAGGAAATGATAAATCTACAGAGTCAGAAAATGGATTATTGTTCGCTTAGGATGATGGGGTGTGTGCAGGGAGTCCCTGAAAATGCAGATATGTTTTTTTTGAGGGGGGTGATAGATGTTTTTTTGAAATTAGACAGTGCTGGAGAATGTTCCACTTTGTAAATTCTTTTAAAATTATTTAATTGCCCCTTTAAAAGAAGTGAACATTTCTATATGTAAATTATACCTTACTATCACTGTTAAAAATAGATCTCATTATTTAGTTGGATATGATTGAAATGTGGAGGGAAATTTTAATATATTCTTAATTAAAATATTAGGTGTGTTGAGAGTGTTCAGTTTCTGTTGACAAATCATTATCCTGGGATGCACACATGCATACACACAGAGTCACACAAAGAATGGCTGAGTGAGGGGCTCTGCACCAGAGGAGGAACAAGGGTAGCTTTTGACTTATCCTTTTAGCTCATTTAAAAAGTTTTGCTACAAATGTATAGACTAAAAAAATTCTTTGAGATTCCACCACATGCCCTTGTATCCTTGAGATAGAACTGCTCCCATTATTGTCCTACCTTTTGTTAAATGCTTCTAATCCTCAGTCCATGCACCTGTAAGGTAGCATGTACTTGTACTGTGTGTGTGTGTGTGTGTGTGTGTGTGTGTGTGTGTGTGTGTGTGTGTAAATACCTGGTGTACTGGAGCCATGAGGACCCCATTGATTTTTTACACATGATGAAATTTCTCCCATGTATATTCATATTTAACTCTTGCCAAGACTACCCTCTGGAACTGACAGTATATTAGTCTTCTAGGGCTGATAGACAAAAGTAGGTTAAATAATAGAAGATTATTTTATGAAAGTCTGGAGGCTAGAAGTCCAAGATCAAGGTTTGGCAGGATTGGTTTCACCTGAGGACCATGAGGGAGAAACTCTTCCAGGCCTCTCCCATATCTCCTGGCACTCTTCAGCATTCCTTGGCTTATAGAAGCCTCAGCTGGATCTCTGCCTCTTTCTTCACAAGATGTTCTCCTTGAGTGCGTGTCTGCCACCAGACTTCCCCTTTCTATAAGGACACCCAATCATATTGGATGAGGGCCCACCTTAATGCCCTCACATTAACTTAATCACCTCTGAAAAGAATCTATCCCTAAAAAAGTAATAATTTCTCAGGTATACAGGATTAGGACTTCAACATATGAGTTTACAGGGAACAAAACTGAACTTATAATAGGGAGTTACCTCCATTTTCCATGTAGCAGTAAGATATGTTTTTGCACAGTTTTGAAGTATGGTATAGCTTTCTTCTGCTTTCACACAAAAATAAAAATTCCTATCAGGAACATATAATTCTGGAGTAACAATCCTGCTGTCCTCTTCTGGTCTGAACCTTCACCTGCCTGACTGGTGTTCCCTTCTGTCACATCTTGCCTTGGTTGTCTTCAGTCATCACTGTTCCAGGGAGCTAGCCTATGTCTCACAGTGTGATATTCCTATGGATATTTGTCAGTGTCTGCCTCTCCCATTGGATTTCACAAAACCCCACTGTCCATTGTCTGCAAGCCAGAAGATGCTAAATAAATATGTGTTGAGTGAATGGAGAAGGATTTACAGTTTATATCTCTGCATGTTTTTTTGTTGTTGCTAGAACTGAACAAGACTCCCAAAATGTCTTATTTTCTTCTTTCTCTTTGAATCGGAAGCCCCTCTCCCACATATTAACAACAGTATGCAGTAGGTATCAGGGCTCAAGAAAATGATAACCAAAAATGGCACTTGGCATGTTGATAATTTCAACTAAAGAAGTAAGCTCAAGATCTCTTTGATCTTCTCTAAACCCTTTATTCATCTCTCACCCTCTTTGTGTCCTAAGGTACAGGTAAAGGGATTCTCTGATGTTCCTTTTTATAACTAAGGAAATTCTCTAGAAGGAGTGCAATGATCTTGGACACCTCCTTGATATCTAATCAAACACAGAGGATTAACTCATGGGAAAAGGAGACAAAAAATATGATATCCTGCTCAGAGAAGCTTCACTACCTGCAACTACCTATTCCCTTGAGGGGTGTTATCTGAAGGACTTACTTAGCATAGCATGACAGACTCTGTCCACAATGTGTTTCGTGCCCTCACTTCCCATGATCTGTAACTCCCTCAAGAGCCCCCAGGCTCCTGTTCCATCCTGTCACCATCACCCTTCAGAAACTTGTAGTTCCTACTTCTTTCTGTAGTTCAGAATGCTATTTAAGCTTCAACCATATGGTACCACTTTGAGTGACTCCCATGTACTTACATGTTAATGAATTTGTGTGCCTCTTCTCTTGTTAGTATATTGTCAATTCATTTTACAGACTCAACTTGTTGAAATGTCAGGTAGTAGTTAGAAAAATTTCTTTCACACTTAACATTAATGCTGTTAGATAAATAAATGAAAATGTAACAGAAGATAGAGGATGTTTGCACCTTGGAGTCTAGACTAATAATCCTATGTAAGAATAAATGGAGGGCTGAGGTTGTGGCTCAGTGGTGGAGCACTTGCCTAGCATATGTGAGGCACTGGTTTAGATCCTCAGCACCACATAAAAATAAATAAGTCTATCAAAAAAAAAAAGAATTAATGGGATGATCCCTCCACCACCCCCCCCCCACACACACACACAAACATCATCATTAATCCAACTTACTGTGTGCTGAGTCGCATATTTATTTTATCTCATCCCCTTGTTCAGAGGGAATGACAAAATAGTAGCATTGACCTCTACTGTAAGGAGTCTGAAGACACCGCAGTGTAACATTTACTCCTGCCCACTGTTGAAGGCTGCACTTTGATGCTCACTGCTGCTATTTTCAGAGTTTGGTCTAGTAATTGATTATGTCCTTGAGGATTTGAGATTGCCTGTTGGATATGTTCAAGATGGACTGCTCTACCACTGATGGCTCCTTGTTGCTTTATAGTATTTGCTCTTCTATTCTACAGTCTTTCAAAATCCTGAGGCTCTACATGTTTTCAATCCTCTATCTTAGGATGGATGCATGGAACAGTTCATAGACAAGTAGAGAACGTAGTACTTTTTACTTGGAAAAGTGTTATATAGGGCTGGTGCTGTTTTGGAGAATCATAAGATCTTATGGTTGAGGAGTCTTGCCAGTCAATAAGGGTAGCCTTCCTATTTTAGGTGAGGAGTTGATCAAGTCCACATTGGAAGAGTCCAAGAAAGCTTGATGGTCAAGATGTCATTTGTAGTAAAAGAACTGATGAGAAAATGTAAGAAAAAAGTGTGAAGATGAACAGAGAAACCCAGAGGCACTCAGACAGACTGCATTGGTGCATTAGAGAAACTAACCTCAAAGCTAGTGTGGGAATCAGATTTTATAGTTCCCATGATGGGCAAGAGAAATATTTAGTTGCTTGAGGAGAATAGATTTCTAGCTCTGCTACTGATGTTCCCTGTGTGCAGTAACTGACAGATGTAGAACAGGTCACTAGGGCAGGATCCACCTTTCAGAGCCTGGGAAACACTAAATGAAGTGTACCAGGAAGTCTCCAGGCATAGAGGGGACACTAGGGGGATGAGTCTGTGTCTGGACTGTGGACATATTCTTTGTTCTGCTTTGGATATGAACCCAGAGTGAAGTAGGGTTGAACAGCAAGAACTAGAGATGGTCCTAACAAGGTGGCCTAGGCAGGGTTGTCCCCATTGTCTTCTGAACTGCCAGAGTGTGAGGAAATGAGGATAAAGGAAACAAAGGAAAATATTTTATAACTTCAAAAGATTTTGATGAGAGAGAGGTAGAGTTTGAAGAGAATGTATAAAATTTCAAATACTTTGTGAAATACCATGTATTCTTTGATATACTTGGAAATTAAAAATGAATAGAAAATGATGAAGGAAAAAACCTTATTGAATGATTTGAGTTCATGAATAGATGATTTTATTTAATAAATGCTTGTCCACTGACTAACCCATGTGCATTGTTCTGGCAAATAACTCACAATATTTAAAAACTATTTATCAGTGCAGCTGTGATGGCTATGATGCATGTGCATGCACATACACACATGTCTGTGGATATGTGTGTGTGTGTGTGTGTGTATAGGCAAATAGATATTTAGATGGATATAGACATAGAATCGCAAATGGACTTTTATTGAACAATAGTTCAAAGTGTTCTTTATGTTTCCTATTCTTTTGCAGGGTATGTGAGAACTGCATACCTAGGGTTCAGGCACTGTGTCAATAATTACACAGCTTATCGTACATGTTTTCCTTTCTGTGAGTTTGGAATGGGATATATGTTTATATGTGTGTATATATATTTGAGCATTTATGCAAATATGCATTTAAATATATTTAAACAAATATGTAAATATTCATATATGTAAATATATATCTATATGCAATTAATTTACACATACAGTCAATCTTCCATATCTGCAGGTTCAACTAACCATGAGTCGAACATATTTGGAAAAAAATTGTATCTGTACTGAATATATACAGACTTTTCCCCATGTTATTCCTTAAATAATACAGGATAACAACTATTCCCATAACATTTACATTGTACAAGGAATTACCTATGTAATCCAAAGATGAATTAAAGAATACAGGAGCAATAATGTAGGTTATATGCAAGTATAATAGTATAATAAAATAGTATAATAGTATAGTATAATAATAGTATATATTATGTAAATATACTATACATAATATATATAGTATAATAATATGCTATTATTTGCATTGACAGTTCTTAGAATTATCAAGGGTCCCGGAACCAATTACTCATGGATATGGGAGGGCAAAGATATGCACTGTATACTTACAACTGTATGCACATGTATGTGTGTGTATTTTTCATACATGTTCCCATTGTTCTTTATTCTATTACCACTTCATCACTGCAGGACACACTGAAGCAATGAATGCACAGCCCAATGGCCCTGACCTTGGCCAGACTATGAACTGGTAGACTGGTATTGGTGCCTTAAGTGTGGTTCAAAGTAGTGCTGATGAAACTGACCAGAGGCAGATATGGCTTCCTGTCAAGTCCAGCAGCTTCAGTAACAGGAGTTCAGAGAAAAATAATGTAATACTGGAATCCTTAATTATCATCAGGAGTTTGCATTCCATAGGAATGCTCACTCTGTACTTCAGTGTCCTTAACTTTTGGCATAATGTTTGAATCTCAGCTATACTAGTTCATTTCCCCTCTCTCTCTCCTTCTCCCATCCACATGTGCATGAGCACACTGTCTCTAGGCCAGTCTAGAGGGAAGGCATCACAGCAGCATGGAGAAGTGAGGTGGAGAAGCTTGGTGGCTGGAGCTGTCAGGCTCCAGGGAACCTCCCAACATTTGTGTCAGCTCTGGGAAGTCCTAGCATAAAGTGATTAAGTTCTAGACATTTTTCTCTGGTGCATGCCCTGCATTGGAAAGCAATCAGATCACTGTAGGCATTTAGTCATTAAGATGAGTTTAGTCAAGGGCTGCAGAGGCTAAGAACGACATCAATGGATCATTATAGATGTCTGTCTCTTAGTACTACTGTGTTTAACCTTGACCATAGCTTATTAGGATATGGTGTTGGATTTTGAGTCAGAACATACCAGTAAATAACTAAAAGGATTGTAGTTTTTGTGATATCACATCCTATACATTTTACGTTATGACAGTTTTAAAGGTGAATGAAAAGCAAGTGAATCATGACTGATTCAATTACCAGTTGTTAATTATATTTCTAGTTATAAATTATAAACTCTAATTCTGATTAACACAGCAGCTAATTAATTGACATATTTGGCTATGTTACAACTGAATCTGGCATGTACAATTCCAAACTCATGGGGGAGAAGGAAAGGTACCTATAAGCTGTGTAATCATTCACACAGTGGCTGAATCCTAGCTGCATGGCTCCTGCACAGCCTGCAAAAGGATGGAAACATAAAGGACAGTTTGAATTATTGTTCTTGCACTAAAAATAGTCTATCTCCTATCCAACTTAAGGCAACTCATATGGAAAACCTGTATTTTAATATCCAACATTACTCACAAAATCAGGAAAATGTACAATTAGCTTGATAGTTGATGCTCTAACCAGTGCCTTGGTGAATAGGGACCTTTTGCTGCTTTAAATCACCATCTGGATGCTACATAAAAGTGTGCTTTCAAGGGCCTCCAGTGGAGTTGTCTTGGCTGGTCCAGGACTCTGCGTCATAACCCCTTTGAACTCATTTGAATGTGAATAGCATCGGAGATTACATTTAACAATTCCACAGCTCCCAGCTGAGGAGTGCCCTTATTTTATTAAAATTTTGCTCTTCTCTTTGACTAATTTAATAGCCCATGTTTATTTACCAGCTTCCTAACCAAAATATGGTCACTTCTATAGTCAAATTCATGCATTCTTGATTTCTGTTAACACCAAAGACATTTCACCTTCTCTTTGTGAACTAAATCTTCTACCTATGTGGGTGATATATCTGCTTCAGGATGGAAAGGGAATAATTAGAAATATCTGATTATATTTACCAGGAACAGGTATTAGAGAAATCAAAATAAGTATAACCATCACTCATCAGCATAAAGAAATTGAACATATAAGAATGTCTAAATATCATGAAAATAAAGGACTTCTATATGAATACACTGTTGGATGCAAAAAAATATCCCTTATGACATGATATAAATAAGAAAGTTATCCTATACTGAATCAGTAGTGCTTGGAAATTTTCATTTCTATTCTGCATTTTACTGAAACAGCTACTTGGTGGGAAGTTAACAGCGCATATTGGGTTGGTGGCTATGGCTATTTATATCAACAGGCCCTGGAATGAGGAACAAGGCAGGTTGCTGTTCTGAAACAGTCCTCCAACACCTGTGTGGCAATGAGCTGAGAACCTGTGCTGCTAGAGCCATGTCCTATGTCTTCCTACTCTTATGGTTTGGGCAACACCATATTGGCATCCATTAGAGTCCCGGAAATAAGTGGAAGACTGTGTTCTTGCACCTCACTCAGAACAGACTCTCCTCAGATTGTGGGAGAGCATAGTGGGAACTGTTCTTCTGCCCATGTTTCAGTACACATGTGCATGTTTTCTAAAAATAGATTGTTGATTATAGGAAATAGAGTTTTCTGATTTTTGTGAAGCTGAAAGGTTTAAATCAAAATAGTAGTGAGACCAAATACAAATGGTATAAGACTAATAACAAGCAAAATTAAGCATTACGAATGCAACTTTTAAAAACCAGCAGCTCTGGGCTTTACTTCCTGTGAATCTGACCTAGTGCAGCTTGGGTGGGTCCTCTGACTGCATTAGGGAATAAAATGAGAAAAGAGACGGAAAAATAGAGTTGTCAGGAGAGCAATTGGATAAGATATCGGTGCTCAAAGACGTCTCTCATTTTCAGTTAGAAATGGGAATTGTCAGCTAAATAGATTTTGTTCAACATCTTAGGAATGGATAGGACCACCTTGGAAGAGAGGAAAGAGGAGAAAAGGAACAGAGATCAAGCTTGAGGGCAGTATAACATTTAGACAGAGATAGGAAGTACTGGACACCCCAGAACCCCCTCAAGCAGAATAGTAAGTATAGTACAAAGGCAAGAAGAGTGGGTGTCTCAGAGTCCGTGCAATAAATTAAGGGAATATGCTCTTTTTTAACTGTGACACCTGCCCAGATACTGATTCAAATGAGGACAGAGGAGTGTCCTTTGGAGGTATTTGGGTGACCTTACTGGGACTAGCCTGGAGACAGAAGCAACCTCTTGGTAGACTAATCAGATGGGGACTTCTTGTCCAATTAATGTAGCCGACTAGAAATTCTAGAGAACTTTCCAATAGAAAGGCATTGGAGATTGTGAATAAACTAGATACAATTTATTTAAATGTATTACTGTATTCATAAGGAAATTTTTAAAAGCCCCAGGAGTCACACAAAAAGGATAGAAATTGAGACAGAAAGGTGAAAATGAAAATGCTGTAGTGTACATTTGGAAAGTAGAAGGCCTGGGTCCTTTGCTCTTGTGAGTGTTAATTGCCAGTCCTAAACAGAAGACGGGAGAACTGGGGAACTCCACAAGGCAGAGGGTTAAATGAAGGCTTCACAGAACTAGTGCACTCACAGGGATCCACAGAAAAGAGTGTCATACAACAAAATCTCTACCCATCCAAGGATGATAACAAGGAATTGTGTGTCTCCTGTGGTCTTCAGGTGGCCAAGAAAGCATCCTCTGTGAGAATTTATATCACACGCCTGTTCTAATCTGGATTTGAGGTTTGTTTTTATACTGCAGAGAAATTTTCACTGAAAGTGACCCAAGATTGCCAACCAATCCGGAACACTTAGTGGAAGCATATTTAGTCATTTTCTGAAGAGATCCACCAGCTATCCAGCTTATACAGAACTTCTACATGTATGCAACTCCTATACTGTGCTAGGTAGGCACTGTCCATGGTGCTAAGTATACTTGTGAACCAAAAATATAGAAGAGATAGGACCTCCTGCAGGCATGCAGCTGATTCTTTCAAGGGGGGGGGGAAGGAAGGAAGCATAATAAATATGTGTAATAAATAGATATATTATCTAGAATATTATTGGGGTTAAAAGGATGAGGGTGCAGAGGGCAAAGTTTTATATGGCCAGGAAAAGCTTATTGGAAAGGAGAGTTTGAGCAAAGACTGACAGGTAAGGAAGTCAGACAGAAGAAACAACTAACTCAAAGGGAGGAGGATGTTTGGGTTGTTTGAGGAACAACACAAAGGATGCTGCTGCTAGAACTAAGTTAGCAAAGGTGACAGTAGCAGAAGATGAGGTCAGACACAGGGTGGGCCTGCATGTCAACTTGGGCTTTACTTTCCATGAAACAAGGACCCACTATCTAGTTTTGAAGAGTAAATAATTGTGATTTCCCATAAATCTCTCAGGCTGCTCTATTGATAACAAGGCTGTGGAAAAGGGGGTATAAGGAATCACTTAGGAGGCTAGTAGAGTAGGGAGCAGGAGAGAAAGGTAGGCTAGATCACTACCAATAGTGATGAGAAAGGATGGATCAAAGGTTTGTTTTTAATGTGGAGTGTACAGAACCTCAGATGAATTGTTGGAGAAAAGATGAGAGAAGAGATGAGTGAAAAAATGATGGTGTGGATTTTGACTCCAATAACTTCAAGGATGGACTTCCATCACGTGAATTGGGAAGACGGCACAGGATCTGTTTTGAGGATAAGATCAACAGTTCAACTGAGATGTGATAATGGAGTTTAATAAGTATTTGGCTGAAGATCAAATATGGGAATCCCAAACATGGATGGACTTCAAAGCCATGAATCTAGAAGCAATCACCGAGAGAATAAGTGCAGGTAGTGAAGAGATCAGTTTTGGTTGAGTGACTGGGTAGACAGTGGTACAGAAAAAAGGAACAGTGGGGTCCTCCAACATTAAGAATAAAAAGAGGAATTGAAAGGAGAAGCAAAAAAAGATAGGCCAGTTAGGAAAAAGGAAAAGCAAGAGAGTCTGTGTCAAGAGTGGCAGAAAGTCAGATTTTGTCCTACTTGCAATCTAACAAGCTAGCTTATCACAGTTTCATGGACGCTAGAAGATCTCATGGGTCAAAGAGAAAGGACAGTTCATTACTCACCCCAAACCCAGCTAATTAATTTGTAGGCATGGTGCAAAACTGAGAGTATGGGGTAGTTTTGTTTTTCAAAAAACAGGAATGAAATGCCATTGTTCTGTATTCAAAGGATTGACACTAGTGTTTCTCACTCTTTCAGCATCCTGCTCAATTAGATTCACAAAAAAACCTGCATCCCAGTTTCTTTCTGACTATCCAGGTTTGATTATAATATCCCAGAGGATAAGACTACTTAATGCAATTCCATGCTGAGATGCCAATTCAACTATTTCTGCTGAAGATAATAATAATTCAGAAAAAACAACTATTAAACTAATATTTTTCAGTTTTATGAAATGTACTATTCTTAAAATAGTAATTAGTCTAACAGCAATATCCTAACAAGTTTTGGGCTGTAACCAGAAATAGACATGATCTCAAAAATTAATGGCTTCATGACTAAAAATAGCACATCTTCTTAGATATTGAAAATCCTTTAAAATGTGTGGCATCACTAATCCACATGATTTATCTTTGCGTGAGGAAATTCACTGAAAAATTCTGATAGAGAGGCACCTATACCAGGACACTTGGATTTTCATAGTGTGAGTGGAAGAGAGGGGACTTCTTTTAAAGCAAAAATATTCATTATTTTATGATAAATAAATGTTTTTCTTTCTATATAATTATTTATATATTTTGTTTTGGTTTTGCTGTTTCTGCTCTTTTTAGGGATTCAAAGAGATTAATTTTAGGTGAAAATCAGTTCAGCAAATCTAGCAATGCAAACTCTGTAAGCCCTGTAAACTAAGAGATGTTATTCACTATTTTAAAATGTAGAATTCTTAAGCTCATGATCATTTGCAGTTATTATACTTAAGCAAAGGATGAGCACAGAGGCATGGATTGCCGGGGGTTGATAAATCACACACAATCAGAATGTTGACAAGTCACTCACCAGTCTCTAGTTATAACATTATCCCAGTTGTTCAAGTATCTTTACAGGATTGAAGGCCCTTTGTCTACATATTATGCTATTTTTCATAGTCAATTCACAGAGTATCTTGGGATAAACAATATAATTTGGGAACCACTGCATTTCCTTTTGGAAGTCTATTAATTGAAAATATTTGCTGGAAAATAAAACAGTGTGTCTGATTATGCACATACATGCACACATAAACACTTTATATAGTGAGCATAGTTCATATAGATACACTCATTTTAAAAAAAAAAAAAGGAGACTATGCAGTGACTCCCTGGTTTACTAGCACATTCCAAAAGGTCATTCATGTAGTGTTTGTGTGGCATTATAATGTATGCTCCCATATAGAGTTAACACATCTGGTCATCTGATATATTCTCCTGTTTAAACCATCATGTATTTGAGATCTGATGTTAGGTGTGGTGTGCTCCAAACACGACAGCTAAATATTCTTCTAGGACACAATTTGGGAGTTCATGAACTCCTCTTTGAATCTGTTGCCATGATGACATCAGTGGAAACACTCTAACCCTTGCTGTTGCTACTGCTGACCTTCTGATCTGATTCCAGATATGGATGACATTTGAGAAGTTATATCAACAGAGCATAGCAACTTAATGAATGTTGAAGGTTACGATAAGAAAGAAGGAAAAGACCTGCATAGTGCTTCTATTTTTGGTTTGATTGAGTGGGTAGATGGGTACATAATGGATAACACATTTGGGACAGAAAGATAATGAGTTAATTTTGGACGTACTAAACTTGGGGTGCTCTGGACAGAAAGATTCAGCTGTATCTATTCATGAAAATATCTGAAAAGTAGAATGAATCAAAGACCACTGATGGAAGAACAAAGCTCTTGCTGTGGTTTGGATAAGTGCCCCCAAAGGCCAACATAGTAAATTCCTGTGGTGCTACTGGGAAGTGGTGGAACCTTTAAGAGGTGGGGCCTAATGGGAGGAAGTTAGGTTATTAGGCATGTGGGCCTTTGAAAGGTATATCAGGACCTATATTAGTCAACTTCTAATTATTGTAGCAAAATACAAAACACATGAGAAACACAACTTAAAAAGAGGAATGATTTATTTTGACTCACAGTTTCAGAGATTTTAGTTCAGGGTAATCTGTCTCCATTGCTGTGGATCTGAGGTGAGACATGGCACCATGGCAGACAGGATGTGGACGTGGTAGATCAGAGCTACTCACTTTAACAGCTGGAAAACAGAGAGTAATAGAGAGAAAGGGAGGGAGGGAGGGAAGGATGGAGGGAAAGAGAGAGAAAGGGCCAGGAATGAGATGTAGTCCCCAAGGGCATACCCTCCAAGGACTCACTCCCTCCAACTAGATTCCACCTCCTCTAGTTTCTACCACTTCTCAACAGTCATCAATAGTCCACTGATATCTTGATGTATCAATTCATTTGTAAGATCAGAGCCCTTATGATTCAATAATTTCCCTAAATCTCTGTCTCTGAGCCTCGCTGCACTGGGGACCAAGCCTTCCTCACATGAGCATTTGGGTGACATTCTAGGTCCAAATCTCAATAGGATCCTAGACCCTTCTCTTTCTTTTGCTTCCTGGCAACCAGGAAGTGAGCAGCATTTTTTCACCAAATGCTCCCACCATAATGTACTGCCTCACCACAGGCCCAAAAGCAATGGGTCAACTGACTACAGAATGAAACTTCCAAACTATGAGCCAAAATAAATCTTTTCCTCTCAAAAGCTGATTTTCTCAGGTGTTTTTTTTTTTTTTTTTTTTTTTTTTTTTTTGTCACATTAACAGAATTCTGACTAACACATTGCTGGAAAGTGTTCAGGAATGTGAAATGAGGAATGGTCCTTTCTCCCAGCTCCTTGGTTCCTGATTTGGGAGAATAAGTAACCATTTCTTAAAAAAGTCTACAATAGAATTCCAACTCCCAATTAAAGGAGGCTGCAGAGATGACATATAGTGAAAAAAATGCTTATATGGAGGGGTCACTTGACTATAAAATTTATTTTTCTAAAGATTTAGTGGGGAGGTGTGGGCAGGAGGTAACCCTTGTAGCACTGGAAGGGTGGCCCAGGTTATGATCAGCCGCAGCCATTAGGCCAGACAAGGATGGCTGATGGTATTTTCATTTTTATTAGTGTTATAGCTATTATGATTTCTGCTTAATTTTAAGCTATAATTTCAAAGTAATTTCACAGCAGGATAAAGCTTTTGAAAGATCTAGTGACCTGATAGATTTATGGAAACAAGACTGTGTCTGGGCTGTATTTGGATATTGGGTAGAAGATGGAACTTGGTACTTGAGAGCAAGGGATGGAACCTCATTTAGAGGGTATGAAGAATTCTAATGTGTGAGGCTGAGTGTTTCTTAGCCACATATTTTCCTTTGTGATTTGGTGTGGAATAATATATTTGGGTGCTTTTATAGTGGGTGTTGGAGGGGCATCTTTCAGGGGTGACTGTCTTTACTCTAGGATGAAGGAAGAGAGAGTAGAATTTTCCAATTGCCTGTTCTAAGTCCAGCATGGTGGGGAGCATTGTTAGCTCAGTTAATGGCTAGAACACTTTTGTAAAATGAGCATCTTCACCTCATCTTTACACAAGAGGTTGCTGAGAATCTGAGCAATTAGGTAACTTTCCCAAGGAAGGCACATGGCAAGGATGCCAACCATGCCAACCCAGTGATTCTGTCACATCCTGTTCCACCCCACCCTGCAAAGCTGGTGAACCAGCACCTGCTCCTGCTGGAGAGTCTATTTAGCTAAGGGCATTTCTCTTACATCTTCCTGATTCCTTAGCTTGAATTTGCCCAACTTCTTCTGATTCTACAATTCATTTTTTGAATGTAGGTCAGTACAATTGCTTTGCTTTTCAAACTTGTTTAAATCCGAAAAATCTCTGCAGTATATTTTCATACTTGTAAACAAACTTTTATGAAACAATTCCTATCCTATTCGAATTTTTCAGATGGCTGTAGGGAACTAGGAGACATATCTATTTTCACCACCTCTTTTAGATGTCATGCAACAATAACTAGTTCATCTTATGAATTATTTAGAATTTACATGGATAAATGAAAGACATACTGTGGCCATTTTGGCAGGTAAAATGGATATAGGAAGATTGAAAACCTCAGTGACTTTCTTCCCCATTTTCATACTCTCCCTCTTGCAAATATGCAGAAGTATATAATTTAAGGAGCATTTCACTGGTACCTCCAAAGCTTTGCCAAAATAAATCTGTTCTTAAAAATCTATTTTCTCAGGTATTTTGTCATAGTAGCAGAAAGCTGACTAACACAGCCCTGGAAGATGGTCAGGGCTTAGTTAAATGCCCCTCAAATATACATTTCTCTTGCATCATTGTACACTTATTGCCTCATCACACTGTGGCCTTTCTGATGCTAAAAATTCAGAATATGTAGCAGGCAGTCTTAGCAATTAATAGTGACTAGACTCAGGTATGAAGTGTGTACAGGTGAAAAAGGAAGTAATGCATTTCTTGCCCATGGTAAGGCTCATGGCTGATTTGTCTATAGCAAAAGACAGGTTAACAAAAGAAAAACAACAAATTTATTGGACTGTAGATTTACATAACACTGGAGTCTTTAGATGGAAGACCCAAAGTCCCAGGGTGAACTGTCCTTTTTTATGCTTAGAGTTGATGAAGCATGGATGAATGTAGAAATATGATTGGATGAAAAGAATGTGAACTGATAGTAATAGAGGAAGGGAAACCATGGAGGCCTAGAATCTAGCCTCTCTTTGCAGCATTCGTCTGTTCTGGTTATGGAGTAGGACCCTTTCTGAAATAGGGCTTTTCAGACTTACAATTTTAAAAAAAGGAGGTCAAAGAAATTTTTATGGTGAGCACTTACACCGAAAGATGGGGGGGAATCAGAGTAATATTTTTTGGGTTTTTTTGACTATTGGGAGGAAAAGGGGTTCTGGTTTCTATGACTCACTTTGCTTCTGAGGAGAATGAAGGGGGGAGATGGGTAAGCTGATAAGGTCAAAAAGAGATATTGCTTCTGAGGTCCTCACTTTGGGGCATCCTTTTCTGAGCTCCAACAGGTGGCTCCCCTTGTTTTCCAGGCCAATAGGAAGCTAATTTGATACTTGGACATTTTGATGATAAATCTGCTCTTAATTACTCTGATTTTCTTTGGTTCAATTTTATGTCTCATTCCCCACCCCCAGATTGTGAACTACCTGCCATGTCTTTCTTATCTTTGGATGCCAAGCCTCCAGCAGGTCTGTTGGTCCATGAATGCTTGGAACAAAAAGGAAGAAGGAAGAGAGGGAAAGAAATATATGATTAGAATATTAAATATTCATTTTAAAATAGAGCAGATTTGAATTTTCAAAATGCATTTTGTTAGTAGAAATGGCATAATTTTCACAGCCTAAACTTAGTTGCAGGAATTCCTGCAAAAGAAATACTCACCACCTAATGCTTATGTAAGTTTCTCTGAATAATTTCCCATCTTCCTGGACCTAAGAACAACTTACCTGCAAGGTTTGGTACCATAAACTTTGCTGAACCAGATGCAAATGCAGGTGTCCTGTGGTTTTTACAGCTGCAGTGAAATATTTAAATTTGGTTTAGAGATTGTATTTCTTTCTCAGAAATGGCAAATTTTTCTTCATTTCCTGTGCTGATGAACTGAGTCAATTACTTAATTTCAGAATAATGAACAATATTTTCACTTACAAATAGTATGCTTGTCATTTTAATGTGTTCAATGCCAAGAGATTTGTACAAGAAGGAAGAAACTTTGTTGTTTATCTTATATTCCAGTTACTTGTTTATATATTATATTTCAGTTATTTATTTGTCTTGTTGGTTGTTTATATATTATATTCCAGTATAATTGAGCTGCTTCAATTATACATCTAAAAATGAATGGAATTTTTATTCTATTCTTTTGCTATTGGTATTGCAACTTAAATATTCTTGGGAGATTTTGAAAAGACAGTTACTTGTGCATAAATGCCTGATTTGTGGGTGGCTTATGTTCAAGAATATTTGCTCCCCACCCACAACTAGCAGGTCTCCTGCAGCTAGAAGAGCTTAGCAGTACTTTCCTCAACTGCCCAAGTGGATCTCCCACCATCCCTGCCCCTTCCTACTGCTACAGAAAAATCCTGGTTTCTAACCACAGAACCTGGATTAATCCTGGTGCCTCACTCAGGAACTACATCTTTAAACTTTTACAGAAAATAGTGTTTTATAATCTGGAGCAAAACCTAATAACCCTTTTGTCATATTTCTTTGAATGAGAAAAAATTGCAGAAAGGCAAATGATTTACCAATCTCTAGTATTGCTACCATTCTGTGAAGACATGTGGAAGAAAGTGAGAGCGTGTGTCTCCTGTTAACTGATTTGATACACAAACAAAAGACAAATGGAGAAAGAAGACCTGTGGTTTCTTTAGATCACCAAAGGACTATGTGATTTCTAAAAAGAAGCCCAGAGGAACAAATGATCATGGATTCAAAATGATTTTGTAAAGTTGTTTTTAAGAAAGAACCTTTGTTTTGATTCCTCCTTACTTGAACCTTTCTTTTTCCTGCTAATCCTAAATACTTCAGAAAGTTTTACAAAACAGAGAGGGATTGACAAGACACTCTATTATCTAATGATTTTGATGATGTACTATAGTTTAAACTAACATAATTACCTGAAATAGCTAATATATATGCAGTATAATCCAGAGATTTCCAGTTCTCAGATACACTTGGGTTTTCTACCTCACTGCCTGAGCTCTTGCACAGGGATTTGAATCTCAAAGCTACAGTGTTCACAGGAACCCATTCAAGTGTACACCAGATAAACCAGGAGGTTTTCCAGTAGGGACAACACTTAGACACAGCTGGATCTGGGAGAGCAGAGGCCCAGAGGGGTCTCAGCATGTGTCCTGGTTCAGGATTCGCAGACCACTTTCAGGGGCCAATAAGACTGAAATGGTACAGTCTATACCACTAGAAACCTGGCCAAGGATCCCAAGAGACCAAGGATGATGGCAGTGTGTAGGCTTCCCCAGCAGTGTTCCCTGGTGAGCCTATGGGTTTGGACTGCTAAGTGAACAGAGAGGTCTTGAGGTAGAGAAGTTCAGGAGGTGGGAGGTCTCTGCCTTTACCAGATACTTCCAGTTATCTGGTGTCACCCCGATTTCAGTGTTGGCTTGCACCTTAACCCAAAGCCAAATATTCTGAAGGTAGACAGGTCTGGTGAGATGCCTGCTGGCAAAATGGGCGAGTCAGTATTCATGCACGTTGCACTGAAGGTGTCACTTAATTAACTTCTAGGTGAGATGTTTCATGAATGATCCAAATGGTATAAATCTCAACCCTCCCTCAAACAGTAGCCTTCCATAATCAAGTTACATCAAGTTATAACCAAAATAAGTTTGGTAAGGCTAGAAGTCGAACTAAAGCTGAAAAATTTGGGGTGTTGTAAGGAGTGGAGCATTAGTCCTCTTCAATCTGTAGGGGTTCCCCCACAGTGGAGGAGAACTCTGCATCTTCTGCACACAGGTCCTGTTCTCCACAGTCCCATCGACAGCTGCTATTTCTGTAAGCTCTGACCTTTTCGGCCAATACCCCCCTCCGTCTGCCAACACATTGTTTAAATGTGCTGATATAGCTGGTTGTGCCACAGCCAGGAGTTGGTGCCAGGAGACAGCCTGTCTCATGCTAGTGCCGGTTAATCTAATTAGGCCTGCCCTCCCAGTGCAAGGTTCCAGGAGTCTGTGCCCACCACACAGGGAGGGGCTTGATGCTCAGGCCCTCTCCCCTACAGAGGCCACTCCTCCCCTGGGCTGCCTCTTCCCTAAGCATCCATGCCCTGCTCCTCTGACTTTTACTACTAACACCCCCACCACCACCACTTCCAGGTGGATCCTACTTCTCTTGGTGTCCCTCCCCTCCACACTCCCCATCCATCCCTGCTCTCACTCACTCCCTGCTCCCAACTCCCAGTGTCACATCCTTTCTCACACTGTCCTCCTAAGGCCCCTGCCAAAGCCCATTCTCAGTTCCTCCCTGAACCCCACTGCTCTCTACTCTGTTCCTCTGTGATGTAGGGCCCTGGGTGCTTAGGCCTCCCTTATGAAGGACAGAAGTGGGAAAGGAAGCTACATTTAGGACTTCTGCTACCTTGGGAGAGGCTCTTGGTGTCTCAGGGAGTTCAATGCCCCCAGGTACCTGAAGACCCCACCTTGTCCCCATGGGAATCACCCAATGGAAGGGAGTGGAGCCGCCACTGTGGCATCACCACCAGAGCCCTCACCAGTACAACTGGTTCTGATTTCCAGAACCCTGAGAGCCTCCGAAAGCTCTGCCTTGGAGGACTGTCATTTCAGGATCTCTGCTGTGCTCCCTTCTTTCTCTCTAGGGGTTCCTTCCATCTGGCTGCCTTGTTTTGGAGGGTGATCATCCTAGGGAGAAGGGGAGGGTCTCAGACCAACCTGCGGAGCCACCTCTTTCTATGCCTTGTCCTCTAGCAGCTGGCTTTGTGAAGACAGCTGTGATGTTAGTGACTATCAGGACCTACCTTGTCAAAAGTCCAGACTCATGACCTTTTCCTCAAGGTTGAGGTTGTATACTTCTTTTTTTCCAGGAAAATGGCCTGGGTTGTCTCACCCAGAAATAACTGCTTTTTGTGACTTCTGTATCACCTCCTGTTTAGTAACGCACTGGATCCAGATTGCTTTTAGATCGCTGATACCTGCAGTCTTTTCCTCTGGTAGACGGCTAATTCCTTAGGGCCCAAATTGCATTTAGTTCATCTGTACCTCCCAGATGGTAGGCACTCAACAAATATTTATCAAATGACTGAATAAATATCTGAATAAACAGATATATCCCGTGCAGCCTGAGGGACTGGCAAAAGAGAGGGCTTTACCAGCAAAATTGGTAGAGTTATGGGCTGAGTCAACGAACAGTATTGGGTGACTGTCTCATTTGGTGTCTCCTGGCACCTCCCCAACCACCTTCTCAGCCATCATCAGGCACCGTGGCAGCAGGGGTCTGTCTCATGCTTGACCAGGGTGGCTTGCCTGGCTGTTCTTTGAATGGCCTCACCTTTGCTAACCATTTACTATCTGTAAACCCAGGTATTTCCTGAGTCCATCTTGAGTTTTTAGGTCAAAAAACAAAAGCTTAATTCTCTATCTTCATCTTGTCTTCTGCAAGGAGTCCAGTGCCCTTCTTTTCATCCTCCACAGCCAAGATTCTTCTTAATTCCTGGAGCTTTTATCATGTCAAGGTGTCTTCTGTTGCTGGGAATGGAATGGCCTCTCCTTGTGACTGTGCTCTTTCCTTTGATCCAGGCCACATCACTCCAAATGTGAACATTGGCAGCTTTTCCGGCATCCTTTGGGGAAAAAAATGTATACTTCTAAAAGACAAATGTGTACAGCAGCTGTGCTGATGTTTGTGGGGACAGGACACATTGAGGGTGCCATGCTTCTCATTTAACCTGAGGAATACCTCAGTGCCTTGATCCTCCACACTCCAAGACCATTGCAAGCATCACCCCCACTAAACAAAGCTCATTTCACTTTATTATGCAGGACTGCTTTTCTCCCCATTCCTTAGGGTGTTAGCCCTTGAGGGAGGCATATCCAACTTCCCAACTTCAAATCTCATTTTCTCCAGTTACTTGTACTTAAAAGGGTTGGGGGATAAGCAGAGGAATAACAAATCAATTCTCTAATTTTTTATTTCCTCATCCATTTGGGTTAGTAATAGTAATAAGAATAATACAGGCTTTATATTTAATGAGATGGTAGGGTGGCTGGGGATATAGCTCAGTTGGTAGAGTGCTTGCCTAGCATGCACAAGGCCCTGGGTTCAATCCCCAGCATCGAGAGAGAGAGAGAGAGAGAGAGAGAGAGAGAGAGTAGTATGAGGCCTAATGTAATATTAGACAGGAGCAGAACACATCTGTGGATCCCTCCTGAGCTTAGTGCATGTGACACTAGAGACACAAACTTCTGACCCAGTGTTGAGAGGAAACAAAACTGAGGCGAGTGAACACCAAAGTACAGACAAGGCTTCCAGGGGGATGGGGGGCTTCACCTGGAGGAAAAGGAAACAGCACTGATTGAGGGGGAAGTCAGACTGGCCCACAAACAAAGGAGGGGTCCAAGATTTATTCATGTGTGGGGATTGCAGGGTAATCTATAATTGGGGGATTTTTTTTCCACTGGTCATGGGAATGGTTTGAAAAGATGTTTTCCTTTTAATATTTTTTTTAGTTATTGATAGACCTATTATTGTTTATATGAGGTGCTGAGGATCAAACCCAGTGCCTCACACATGCCAGGCAGGTTTGCCTCCACTGAGCCATAGCCCCAGCCTCTCAAAAGATGTTTTTGTATCTTGTGTCAACATCCTGGCCTTGAGGAAAGGGTGGATAATTTATCCCGGGAACTTCCCTTCTTAGTGCCACCTCCTGGCACAAACATCTTGGCCTTGTGATAATGTCAGGCTGCTGGAGCTGCTGAAGTAGCACATTGGTATATATGGAAAGAGACACATGTGAGGCTTTTAACAAGTAAGAGGTTAAGAGACCAGGGGTTTGTCTCCCTCCTTCCCTTTTGTGGTGGTCCCCCACCTTTCATTCCCTCATCTAGTCTATCCTTAGAAACATTACAACAAAGGCTTCTGGTTTTTATGATGTACTCCGTGTCCATGGCCCATCAGATTGTTTGGACCATGGCCAGGGGGTAGGGAAAAAACACTGTCATACTTCGGATAGGTAAAAGGTCATGAGTTAAGGCTTGGCCAAGTGTTTGCCCTTTTCCCCCCATAACGGTCCCTAACTGTCTTGCTTATCAATGCACATCACAAGAGGCAGCAGCATGGCTTCTTGTCAGTAAAATCTTCCATTCACTGCCTGGCAACTGTGCAAAGTAATGAGGGAAGGCGTGGACGATTCCACCATCCCCTGCCTTTTATCTACCAGTGTCAGAAGGGGAAAGAAGTGGGCTACTACTGATGAGCATCACCATAGATGTAATTGTTGGTACCTTACAAGGCAGAGCTGATGCAGTAGGTTTGGACTTGAATACTATTTTTTTTCTTCTCTCTGTTCCCTGTGCTCTTCCCCACAACCCACCCAAGTCATATCAGCAAATGCAGAAGACCCAGATGTGGTGCTGCTGCTGGTGTGGAGAGCGACACCATCCAAAATAAAACCCCAGCCCGTCTCCCAGCACACACTGTTGTATTCCTCTTTCTCATGGAAAGACATGTGAGGGCCTGTCTGAAGGGGGCTCTGCCAAGAGTGCTAGACTTCATGACTCAGGGGCCAGGAGGTGGGGCTGGGAATTAAGGAAAGAAGCAAGTGAAACTCTTCTGTTCCAATAAGAAAAGAGTTTGGAGGGTTATATTCAAACAGGAAATCCTTTAGCTGACACTGCTGATTTGTTCCCATCTTCTTTATGCCACCATGACTTCATATGATTTAGTTAAAGGCCCACCCCTCTGCAAGTCAGTGGTGATGGCTGGATGCGACTGTGCACTGTGGAGTTCCACTCTTTACCTGATGTTCTACTTGAACGTTTTATCTGTGAACTTGCAGGACATGGCTAGCTAGGAACACTCCTCCCACCTGTTCTCCCCTCTTTCCTACCAACAAGCACTTTGTGCTTCACTCTGGACTCCTTACCACTTTCCCTTTTACCCATTGAAAGTACCTTTGCCATCCAGATTTTGTTTTCCCTGCTTAAGTGTTTTAGGATATAGGTTTTACCCTTTGGATATGGTGAGTCCCACAGATCAGGAATCAGCTGCCCTTGGCAGGATAGCTGGTTCCTCCCAGTTCCTAAGAGGAGGGGAGACCCTATACCCTGTGGAGCCACACAGACACGGGGTGGGGGGGGGAGGTCAGGAGGCGGAGGGAAAGGGGCAGCTATAGGGAAGGACTTTATTGTGGTTTCTCTGGGAAGGAACAAGGGAGATAGGGTAAGCAGGCTCAGGATTGGTAATTTCAGGTCTCTGGGGCATACAGACTTTGGTCTGTATACCTTGGTCCTGTGGGGTGGTGAATAGTGGCCTGGATAGGACCTCTAGGGTCAGCAAGCCCCAGACATTAAAATATCAGAATACAGTAAACAAAGACACATGATTGATACACTGGAGAGGATCATTTTTTCTACCCAGAAACTGTCATTGGCTTTGACTGGTTGCAAAGCTAGCATTTGAGTCCACTTTCTGATCACTGACTTGGAGTGCAGCATTGCCCACCACTCCATGAACCCTGTATTCCAGCAAAACAGCACTCTTCAGAGATCATTAGTACTGTAAATGTGAGATGCCCAAGCATTTTTTTCATGCCCTCTGCCTACTATCTAGCTAAGTGAGACCTATGTTTAGAGCCAACTGCTCTGTGAAAAACTTTAATTGGAGGTGGGAGAGGTGGTGAGCATCCACACAAGTAATGGCAGGCACAGAACTCTGCCCATGAAGTGCCTGGAAAAAAGTTTCCCCTTTCTTGTCATCTACTCAAATGCTACCTTTCCTTCAAGGTGCAAATAAAACCTCTCTTACTTCATTTACTATTTTTTTATCTTTATTTTTAATGGCACTGAGGAATGAACCCTAGCCTTTGCACATGCTAGACAAGTGCTCTACCACTGGTCATACTGCCAACCCCATAGATAAAATCTCTTAAAGCTCCAGGTTGCTGAGTGCAGTGGCACATGTCTGTAATCCCAGAAGCTCAGGAGTCTGAGACAGGAGAATAGTAAGTTCAAAGCCAGCCTCAACAATGGCGAGTTGCACTAAGAAACTCAGTGAGACCCTTCTCTAAATAAAATGCAAAATAGGGCTAGGGATGTAGCTCAGTGGTTGAATGCCCCTGAATTCAATCCCTAGTACCAAACAACAACAACAATAAAAATACTCCAGCTCATTTGGATTTCCTTGCCTCTCTCTGTTCTCATTATTTTGGGCTTTACCATTTTAAAACATATTGCTCAGCATGTATGAGTTATCTTACTTCCTCTTGCTGTGCTTGACTAAAGACAAGGTTGACATCTGATCTTTATCATTTTCCAACCTTCTATACTCACTGTTGAGAGCAGTAATAAATAGGCGTTCTTCAACTAGCCACACCCAGAACTGCCTGGTAAGACAGCGTAAAGAGTGTTGGATGGGCTGTGGGAGGATGTTCAGGATGAACTCTTGAACTGATTTTTTTATCCACCTCTCACCATCCATAAAGTAAGGGTATTTGCAGACATGACCTGATAGTGTGTGGATTCAGAAAGCCACCTGCCTGGAACAGAGGAAACTTTTTCTTCTCTGGCTAGAGAATTTACATGCATGCCTTTGATTTTTCAGCTTGGATCTTTACACAGTGGAATTTGGAATGTCTTGTGACTATAACCAAATTTTCAGACTTTATTATCCAGAATTGAATAGTGATTGCCAAAATAAAAGAAAGAATATATATATATATATATATATATATATATATATATATATATATATTGCCCACATCTTAATTACAACATCTTATTTGCCCTTTTACCATTTTCTTCTCACTGAATCACCTGCTATGCTGAGAGAAAGAGAGAGAGAGAGACAGAGAGAGAGATAGAGAGAGAGATTGTAGAAAGAGCTCAACTGTTGTGGGTGGTTAAAACATCTGTCTGCCTAGTGGAAGATAGTGCACTTAGGGGAATGATCAGATTCCCCGCCAGCACCCTGATTTTATGTTTTTTTTCTTTTTTTCTTTATTTCTTTGTGGCTATCTCTTAAAAGGCAATTTGTCTAGTCTGCTTCCTAACTAAATAAAACAGACCATTTATATGCATGACACACATCTGTTCATATACTGTACCCATTAAACCAGGTATTTGCATTCATAAGGAAACAACCATTGCTTCCCACCCTGCCTTAAAATGATATCTATTCCTCCTGGATATTCATTATAGAGCTTGGATTTCAACCTCAATGTGGCCAATCATGGAGGAATTACACCTATGGACAGGCAGCAACTAATCTTTCTTTTCTTTTTCTTCCCCCAGGATTATACCTTGACCATGTATTTTCAACAATATTGGAGAGATAAAAGGCTCGCCTATTCTGGGATCCCTCTCAACCTCACCCTTGATAATCGAGTGGCTGACCAGCTATGGGTGCCTGACACATATTTCTTAAATGACAAAAAGTCATTTGTACATGGAGTGACAGTGAAAAACCGCATGATCCGCCTTCACCCGGATGGGACGGTGCTGTATGGGCTCAGGTCTGTCTGCCTTTTCGGGGACAGTTTTACAGTTCCATAGTTCATTGGCATTGAATTTCTCACTTGAGATGACTATAGTAAGTGAGGCTGTGTCCTCATATTAATTAGGAAACATGCATAAAATACTTTGAGCTTTGCAGAAAAAAAATCTTATCACCCCAATATTTGGGGCATTACTGTTACTATAAATAGACATCAATTGCAAAGCAGCCTCCTTGAGTGGATTGTATATAATTGGGTTGCCATATCTAAGAGCACAAATTCCCCTAGGATGGTTTTCCTGTATCATAGCCACAAATGCCTGTAATTAATATTGCCCTGACATACCAGAGATTTTAATAAAGTTTTTTTCCGAAGCTATTTGAACAGTTGCAAGATTATAAGGTATATTCTCCACGGAGTTTTATCAAGATAGTGCCACGAATATTTATGGGAATTACTAACTGAGAGGCTTCCTGATGAGAAATCTCTTTCTCTAGGTCTTAGAATGCAATCACTCAAATCAGGAAGCCAGGTTGCTTTCCTGAACCTAAAGGAAGACCTGGGCTTCCCTGGTTGCTCTGGAAACCAGGAGACCTTCCCGGGGTGTTCCACTACTGCTAGGGGTTAATTCTTTTGAATATCACTTTGCTAAATGGTGCTCTTAAAAACCTTTGGTCTCTTGCTTTGATTTTGCACTGATTTTTGTTTTGTTTTGTTTTGTTTTGTTTTAGAGGAGGAATAGTAGTATTAGTAGTAGTAGTAGTAGTAGTAGTAGTAGTAGTAGTAGTAGTAGTAATAGAATGTATGTGTATGTCTCTTTTTCAATCTCCTCACCTAAAAGTACCTCTGAGGCCTTCTAGTAATGGTTCAAAGTTCTGAGTTAAACACCTATATAAATTGGAGTCCAGAGTTTTCTAATGAGACTCCAGAAGCTCAAAATGAAATCATAATAATATGTATTGAAATTCACACCACTGTGACTTGTAGTGCCTCAAGCTAAGTAAAGTGAATTACTTAAGATTGCCTTGAATAGGAAATGACTTTCTCAAAACTATACTACTACGGAGGAAGTTGGGGTTTCCACCAAATCAGACTTTTTAACTCTAAGAGAAAAAAGAAACATGTGTAAACCAAGCCATGGTGTTATTTTATAAAAATAATTCACAGCTGGTTGAGGTGGCACCTGCCTGTAATTCCAGCTTCTCAGGAGGCCGGGGCAGGGAGCCTGTGAGTTTAAGGCTAGCCTCAGCAACTTAGCTAAACCTCTTCTCAAAATACAAAATAAAAAGGGCTTAGGATATAGCTTAGTGGTAGAGCACCCCTGGGTTCAATCCCTAGTACCACATGCATACAAATAAAGAGTCTAGCCTGAGGTTTCTTTGAAAGGTCTTCAGCATTTTATATTTTCCCGCAAAAAAATGAGAAATGTTGTTATAAAATTATGGAGGTTCTGACAAGTATATCTTTTGTTCAAACTATTATCCAAAAGTCATGTGAACATTAAATAAGGAGTCCTTTACCTTCCCTGTAGTTCCCAAAAAAGATTTAAGCAGAACAAACCAGTAGGTATGTGTGAATGGTACGCATGTGTATGTATATGTGTTCATGTATGTGTGTAGTGGGGGGAGCAACAAGCAAATATCAAAAATTAATCTTCATTTTTTACCTTTTAAGCCAAACTTGCTACTTGAGTTTGCTCCATTTTTATTTCTGCATTCTTCATTTTCATACCAGAAGAAGAGTATGTCAGGATGCCTTTGTTAAAAGCAGAGAGCTTGAACTCTTTTGGAATAAAGTTTTATAATATGCATGAAAGTGCTGTAGTAAGTTTCCAAATTTCATTTCAAAGTGTTGGACTTAACACCACAAAACAGGGATGAAAAATTTTGTCTCTAACACTTGTCCTGTAAGTTTATATGAGAAAGTTAAATCATAATGGAATAATAAGCTATGGGAAACTTTTAGCAATAGACTTTATGCAGTGACCTAACAAACAATTATTCTAGTCAAGTTTACATCCATTATGCCTCTCAAATAGCCTCTTACATTAGAAAATGGATCTCTAAATATGTAGCTATTTTTATTTAAGTGTACTCTCAATATATACCTTAGATCTTTATTTTGAGCCTTATGTTTCTGAAATAATTCTTCAGGTTTATGTGAACCTGGACAAGTTGTCATAAAGAAACTCTCCACCATATTCTTCATGTGCTCAGCTTCATACTGTCATCTGACTTCTTAGAAATTGGCTAATATAGAAATTTCTGCCTTGATATTTTTTTAAATTGTTATAGAGATTAACTTGAATTTTTGGACAAAAATCACACTGATCATTAAAATACTGATTATTTTTAATAATTAATATATATATACACATTCATTCTATGCTATTCTCTATAAACTTTGTTGATATTTATGTATAAAACAAATTTTTTGTTTGTACAAACACAACACACACATATCATGGTTTTTTATTTAAAAAAAAAATAAGGTGTGAATGCTTACGTTGATGGGCCACCCTTTATACAATCTTTGACCCAAAAGCTGACTTCTCTTTTTGTTGTTGTATTTGCTAAATCATGTTGGTGACCTGGCAGACCAAGGCTGGGCCAGTGTAGGTAACTCAACAATATATTATAAATAAAGTACAGACACTCCTCAACTGGCAATACAGTTGTGTTCCAAAAAACTCTACATAAATTTAAAATATTATAAGTAAAAATGCATCAAATGCACCTAACATACAAAACTTTCTAGCTTTGCAACATAGTTCTGTTGTAAAGAGTGTCAGTGGCTTCCCCTCTTGATTCCCACAGGCTAACCGGGAGCTATGGCTCACTGTCACTGCCCAGCAGTACCACAGTCTCAGAATGCATACTGCTAGCCTGGAAAAGGATCATAATTCAAAATTTGAAGTAAGATATCTACTGAATGCATATAGCTTTTGCACCATTGTAAAGCCAAAAAAATGTGGATCAAACCATCTGTCAGGATCATCTCTACTGTGGCCTGAGCCTGGAGGAGATTGGGCACAGTTGAGAACACCAAAGTTAGACTCTCCATTCTGGAAGGATTGTATACACTGGGGTTGCTACTGCTCCCTTCCTTACAAAATGCTCCTGAGGAAGAAAGCTCCTTTGGAACAGAGATTGCTTTATGGCTGGCTATGGGTTTGAGTTGGATTGCCTGAATTTCTGAGACCTTAAGGTTGGATTCTTTTCACCACTGATACTGTGCTTGACCCTCACCCTCTCTATCCACCAGTAGCGTGAACTGCTAAGTCATTCTCCACTTAGCTCTTTTGGTCTCCACTTCCTATACATGCCCAGCCTTTGCAGTACCAGGATCAATGAGGGCTTTTGCTTTATCTGGGACAGATGAAGATCTTTGGCTGTGGATGAGCCATCCATGACGTAGGTTCATATGTCAACTTGGCGTTATTCTGGGGAATTATTGATCCTTAACTCTGAGGACTCCAGAGTAGTCCCAGACTGCTCACGCAGATGTTTGAGAGTGATTGTGCTCATTGAGATAAAAGGTTATTGTAAATCATGAACCATTTTTTTTCCTGAGTCTTCTAGCCCTTTCAACTTGAAACTTTGGCCCATACTAGCTTATGCTTACCACTTGAACTTAGCTGATCATGATAATGAACCAAACCTCTGGCAAAGGCCCAGCTCACCATGGGAGGCCAGAGGATGGTCTGCATAGAGCCCATTACCATCCTAATGCAGAATATAGCTTCTCTGAAGGTTCTTGGGCATTAATACCCTTTAAGGGATCAGGAAGATCTCTGCTGACTAAGACTCATGGGCCTTACCCCTGTCTACACCATAGCTGCTCTGTTTCCTGCTGCATGGAAATTTTCTGCTTTCTTTGAGAAGGAGGGGTGTCAGTTCTTTTATTTCCTCATCCTACAATGTCATTGAATGTCTCACTTTGTGCCATTAAGCATGTTTTATAATGTGGTCTTTTTTATTTCATCTGTTTGCATTCATTTCTCTGATACTAAAAGGTTGGCAAGAGGGTTGCAAATATAATTTGATTTGCTCCCAAAACACCTGGGAGCCTTAAGTTAAGTGATCTTTATCAAAACAAAGTAATTCTTATTTTGCCTGAAAAGTTTATTGCAAAATCTGATGGAAAAATATATTGTAATTTTCCTGCTTGATGTTAAAAATTGCTTAAAAATGTTAAAGTTGCCATTCCTAAACTTAAAATGCTGGATGCAACATTAAATTGAAACTAGAACTTACTTCAAAAGATTCAAATTAAGTCGTCTAATGGGCTTAGGTAGCATCTTATTCCAAAACTGTATTTTATACAGTCGTTCTGCTCAACTACATTTTTTTGTGGCAAAAAGGATGCAAGCTCAGGGGACATTTGGGCACACATGACTGAGTGCAGATGTACCTAACTCCTAAATACCCATTTTGTCACCATCTCACAATTACTTTTATGTAACTAAGTAACATATTGATTAATTTCTTTCCAGAAGGGACTATGTCAATTTATATTCCCACCAGCAAACAAGCAATATATTAGTGTTAGGATTCTGACACTTGGATTGGGATTTATGATTATGTAGGTGAATGTAAATAATCTATCCCTTTTCTTCATCTCTCAGGACTGGAGAAGATTCCTTTTCTCACTTTAAATTCAGATTTGTACATTTCTAACCCCAAACCCAGCATGTTCCTTCTTTCCTTCTTTATAAGGATTTTGCATTTTCTCTTCACACTTCCTCCTTTACTCTCATTTGATGATGTTACCTCATACTTTAATTGAAAATACAGTGATTTCTTCACCTTCCCCTTACAAAAAGGCCATCTCCTAGGCTTATTTCTCACTCTTTACCTCCTGTCAAAATTGGAGAATGAGTCTCTGACCAGTTCAACAGTCAGTTTCCTTTCTTGGCATCCTCTCCCTACTCAAGACTCCTGATTCTAGCTCTTCCCTTGTTAAAATGATTCTCCCTCATCATACTTCCACGATGTGAACTTTCTTCCCACTCTTCAGAAACATCAAGAATGTCCCTGTCTCAGTGCCTTTGTACATGCTCTTGGCTAGATGTAGAATACTCTCACTAGAAATTCATGTTTGACATCATTATAATGTAATCGTATAGTTGAGATCTCACTCTCATAAAGACAGCCCTTCTCTAATGAGCTCTTCACTTTCTATCACATCACATTCTTTGATTTTATCATTGGACTTATCCATATTCCACATTATCTTGTCAATTTATTGCATGTTTTCATCCTTGATGAAGGAGAGCCATATGAAAATCGAAACTCTCAGAGAGCTGTTTCCATCTTATTTATTATGGTACCATCAAAATCTTGAGTATGGCTGAGTATAGTGCATGCATGTAATCCCAGTAGCTCAGAAGGATAAGGCAGGCAGATCTTGAGTTCAGAGTCAGCCAGCAAATTAGAGAGGCCCTAAGCAACTCAGTGAGACCCTGTCGCTAAATAAAATATTTTTTAAAAAAAAATGGCTGGGAATGTGGCCATGTCCTAAGCTGCTCTTCTCCTCCACATTCTTATCCATGATGTTCTGCCTCGTCTTGGGTCCAGAGCATTGGAATCAGTGACAGCTCTGCCTGAGGCCTCTTGAAACCAGGAGCCCTAAATAACCTTTTCCTCCTCTACCTTGTTCTTGTCAGGTCTTTTGTTCACAGTGAGGAAAAAGCTGACTTACAAAAGGCAGTATGGGCATTTTAACAATATTAATCTTTTCTAATCTGTCAACATAAGGTACTTCCCACTTATTTATGTCTTCTTCAATTGTTTCATCAACATTTTATAAGTTTCCTTGTATGGATCTTTCACTACCGTAGTTAAATTGACTCCAAAGTTTTTTCCCCCCTTTTTTTAGTTATGGTAAATTGGATTGCTCTTTTGATCTATCTATCTATCTTTCTTTCTTTCTTTCTTTCTTTCTTTCTTTCTTTCTTTCTTTCTTTCTTTCTTTCTTTCTTTCTTTGGTGTAGTTCATTATTAGTGCATAGACATGCTCCTCAGTTTTTTCTGTTGATTTTGAATTCTGCAGTTTCAATATATTTGCTTTTTAGGTCTATCAGTATTTTGGTACAGTCCATGGGAATTTCTATATATAATATGTCATCCATCACAAAGAGTGATAAAGTCATTTCTTCCTTTCCTGGTTAAATACTTCCCCCTTCCCTTGCCTAACTCCTTGCCGGTACTATGTTGAATAGAAATGACAAGAGTCTGAACCCTTATGTTCCAGATCTTAGAAGAAAGGGTTTTAGTTTTTCACCATTGAGTATAATGTGGCTATAGGCTTCCCAAATGTGGGCTTATTGAGGCACATTCTTTATATATTTAATTTGGTGACAGTATTTTATCATGAAAGGAATTTGAATTTTGTCATATGCTTTTCTACATTTAATAAGATACTCATACGTTTTCCCTTTATTCTGTTATGTTAATGTAATGTATCACATTTACTGATTTGCATATGTTGAACTACCCTTGCACCCCAGGGATACATCCCACTCGATCATGGTGGGTGATCCTTTTATTTGTTGTTGAATTTGTTTTGCTAGTGTTTTGTTGAGGATTTTTACATCTGTGTTCATTAAGGATAATTGCCTTTAATTTTCTTTTCTCCTAAATGTTCTCATCTGGTTTTGGTATCAGGGTCTCACAGAAAATGTTTGAAATTATTTCTTCCTCTTTGATTTTTTTTAAGAATTCTACTAGATTGAGAAAAATGGAAATATATATATATATATATATATATATATATATATATATATATATATATATATATATATATATCAGAAATGAAAACTGGGTATTACTACCAAATTAGATAACCCAGATGAAATCTACAAATTCCTAGAAACACACAATCTACCAAAACTGAATCGTGAAGAAAATAAAAAATGTGAGCTTCTCAGCAAAAAAATGTTCTAGACAACATGGCTTCTCTGTTGAATTCTACAGTTAAAAAACAATTAACACCAGTTTATTAAAACTCAAAACTTTTCCATAAAAATGAAGAGGAGAGTGAAGCCTTCCTCTACTGTTCTAGGAGGTCAACATTATCCTAATTCCAGTGCAGACAAAAACACTACAAAAATAGCAAGTCATTAATTCCTTATGAATAATAATGCATGAATCTTCAGCAAAACATTCACAATTTGAATTTAGCAACATGCACCTTAACTAAGCAGGAGTGATGCCTAGAATGTAAGGATGATTCAACATGTGAAAGACAATCACTGTACATACCACAATAATAAAGTGAAAGGGAAAAAAAAGCATTTATGTTCGTATCAATTGATGTAGACCAAATATTTGACAAAATACAATACACTTTCCTGATAAAAACACATTACGCCAGGAATAGAAGAAAACTTCCTAAACATGATAGAATTGTATGTGGAAAAACCTATAAACTGACATCTTACTCATTAGTGAGAGTCTTAAATCTTTTCCTCTCAGATAAGACACACACACACACACACACACACACAAAGTCTCTTATCCCTAAAAAAATGAATTTAGCAAAATTGCAGCTTACAAAATCAATACATAGAATTCAGTTGCACTTCTATATAATAATAATAAACAATCTAAAAAGGAAATCCAGAAAGCAACCCCATTTATAGTGGTGTCTAAAAGGACAATAACATTAGGAATAAATTTAGTGATGGAGTCAAAAGTCTTGAATGATAAAAACTATAAAACATTGTGGAAAGAAACAATTTGAAAAAAGACATTGAGTAAATGGAAAGGCATCCTGTGTTTATAAATTGGAAGATTTAATATTCTTATTGTGACAATGTGGCCTGCCACTATGGCACATGTCTGTAATCTTAGTGGCTTATAAGGCTGAGGCAGGAGCATTGCAAGTTCAAAGCCAGCCTCAGCAACTTAGCAAGGATATGGCTCAGTGGTTAAGTGCCCTGGGTTCAATCCTTGGTACCATTAAAAAAAAAAAAAAAAAAAAAGACAGTGTTGTCCAAAGCAATCTACACACCCAACACAAAAATCCCAGCGGCAACTTTATTTGTTGAAAAAAAAAAAACCCACCTTAAAAATTCATGAAGAATCTTAAAGTATTTCAAATATCCAGAAGGGTGTTGTAAAACAAATATGGAGGTCTCACATTACCTGATTTTAAAGCTTACTACAAAGCTATGATTATCAACACAAACTGGTATTAGCAAAATAATAGATATATCATCCAGTGAGATTGCACAGAGAACCCAGAAACAAATTCTGTTGTGTATAGCCAAATGATTTTTGACAGGATGACAAACTATTCTGTGGATAATTGACATCTTTTCAACAATGTTGCCAGGGAATACTGAAAATCCACATGTAAAAGAATAAATTTAGACCTTATTTTTAATATATCAAAAAATTAACTCAAAATGGACCAAAGGCCCAATCCTGAAAGCTAAAACCATGAAACTCTTAGAGAAGAAATAAGAGAAAATCTGTGTGGCATTGGAATTAGCTCAGTTTTGGATATGACACCAAAAGCATAGCAAGAAAAGAAAAAATATATAACTTGGACTGTATCAAGAGTAAAGATAGATGTGCATCAAAGGATCAACCAACAGAATGATTCAATAACCTGCAAAATAAGAGAATATATTTATAAGTCTTACATCTAATTAGGAGTTAATAGAAAGTATATAAAGATCTCCTGGAAGCCAACAATAAAAATCACAGTTCAAAAATTGGCAAGGTACTTGAATATACATTTCTCCAAGGAAGTTACAAAAATAGCCAGTTAACACATGAAAATATGTTCAACATTGTTAGCCTTTAAGGATTAAAAATCAAAACCACAATAAAATACTATGACACAGACATTAGGATGACTATTATTTTAAAAATTGGAAAAGAACAAGTGTTGACATTTGTGGAGAGATTAGAACCCTTAGAGATTACTGGTGTGAATTTAATGTGGTTCAGTCACTGTTGAAGTGGTATAATGGTTCTTTAAAATTTAGACATAGTTACCAGATGATTCAGCAATTTCACTTATAAATATATACTGAAACAAACAAAAGTGACTCAAGGAGATATTTGGACATTTATATTCATTGTAGCATTACTCAAAATAGTCAAAAGTTAACTCAAATGTCTATCCACAGATGAATAGGTAAACAAACTGGAACATTATTCCATCTTAAAGAGGAATGACACATGCTAAAATATGAGTGAGCATTGAAAACAACACAATAAGTTAATTCAGCCAGGCAAAAAAAGAACAAATATTGCATGATTCCATTTATAAAGTATCTAGAAAACGCCAATTCATAGCAAGAGAAAGTAGACAAAAGAAAACCAGGGGCGGGAGGCAGTGGGTAATGGGTGTTATTATTTAATGGGTTCCGTTTCCATTTGGATATTTGATGATGATTGCATAACAGTGTGAATGTTCTTAGGGCCACTGAGTTATACAATTAAAAATTGTTAAAATGATACACGTTATGTTACATATATTTTATTCCAATTAAAATTTGTTTTAATGTTTCATGTTCAACTTTATGTTTTTTGATTGCTCAAATAAAACTCAGTTACATACCCATTTCATTTCCTTTATATCAGTCATTATCTGTTTTCAAAGCTCTGTTATCTTTCTCTGCCTTTGTGGAGGTTTTTTAAAAGTTCTCCATCTCTTTTCTACTCAAAGTATGTTCCCCAGTTCTGCAGCAACATTGCCTGCAGACATCCTCTGGGAAACTAGGAAGTATATAGACCCACCCCACACATTGTGAATCACATTCTGAATTTTAACAGGATCCCTCAGTGACTTGTGTGCCCATTAACATTTAAAAAGCCTTCCATATCATTAAATAATTTCCAGCACTGTCAGTTCTGTCTTTGTCTTCAGACACGTTTCCATTCAACATTTGTGGCTGCAGTGGCTTGCATTCTTCTCTTTGTTACAGCTTCTTCTGTCTGTCTATGCATTCATTTCAGGCTGTTCTTTAATTACTTTCCTCTGTTCTGGTTTTGAAGAGGCCATAGCCATTCAGATATTTTGGTAACCAGACACATAACTTCCAAATTGTTCAAATTTCAACTTCCATGCTTCCGTATTATTTCATAGGATATTCTTGCTTTTATTCACATAGTGTTTATCCATAGGTGAGCTAGGTCCATTTGGACAAAGTGATCTTCTAGTGACAGTACAGATATGGTAATCTCAGCCCTTTCAGTCTCACCTTCACATTGGAGATTTCAGTCTCTAGGGTATAAATCTGAAGATCAAGTGAATGCACACCAATTGTTATGCTTAGTTGATATTTACTTAAGGTATATCTTTCTCTCTGACTGCTAGGTCAGGAAGTCAGACATGGTGTGTGGGAGAATCCTGAGTGACATTTTCCAATCCAGTGTGCAGGGCTTCCTCTAACTGTGAGGACTTCCTTCAAGGATCTGGTTCTCATGTGTAAAAATATATCGCCCAAGTCACTTTCACCCAGGGAGTTGTGTTCCCTAAGGTTAGAGAAATCAGAGGGATGCGGAAGGTGGAGGGACATGCATTATTGTTCTAACCCTGCCCAAAGGTACATTGTGTGCTGATGGAGATAGTCTATAATCTGCACTATATAGTTACTACCAGCTAGTCATATTTGCCTATTGAGCATTTGAACTGTGGCTAGTGTATCAGAGGAGTCGAATTTTTAATTTTATTTAACTTAAAATTTAAAAATCGATAGTCACGTATGGCCAAGTGGCTGCCATTTTGGATAATACGGTTCTGGAAGGTATAGTCCCCTAGTGCCATAATTAGATCCAGAGAGTTAGGTTAGCTCAAAATATTTTCCTGATTTTTCAAATTGTTTTCTTCTTCAGAGGGCTGAACCTGTAGTATTTTCCTTAAGAACTTCTCAAATTCATTCACTCAGACAATTCCTTCTCTGGCAGGTGCTCTAGGAATCTACACTTTTTTCTTAGTTTTGGTTTTCAGTATTATTGCCAGTTTGTGCCTTTGTGTAGCTTTATCATCATATTGTTTGCAAATTGAGAGAAGGTATGTCAGGTGTGTGTCATTTGTCTAATGTAACTGCTCATTTTACAAAGATGACTACTCCTAAAGCTTAAATATAGAAACAGATGTTCCTATTTTAGGAACATGTTATCTATTAAGGGTTTTGCTATATATGACATTAACCTGGAAATATCAGGTTATGATTCCTATTTTATGATGATTGATGTTCTTCTGTGTATATAGTTAGTCACGTTGACTATTGTATTCGTTACCTATTGTTTCAACAGTGCAGTGTAACAAACAGCTAGAAGCTTCAGTGCATAGAACAAGTGCTCATTGCTCATTTGTTTGGGTGATTAATGAGCATCTCTGGTGACTCTGACTGGTTCACTCAAAGGTTGGGTTTAAGTAGCCCTTCAGCTCACTGGGCTGATGTCTGAGAAGATGAGTACTCACCTTAGTCCTGCACCCTGTGTCAATACTCCTGTTAGGACCAGCAGATTCACCTGTGCATGGCTTTCTCACAGGGCTTTCTCACAGCAGAAGGAGAAAAGACCAGAAACAGAATGCTTCCCGGGACCTAAGCTTGGGACTACCACACTGCCATTTCTATCCATTCTGTTGTGTAAATCAAGTCATAAAATCAGCACACAGTTAGAGATAGCACCTCTATAGTGAAAATACCCTGGGAAGAAAACAGAAATGTGCGATGCTGAAACATTGGCCTGTGCCCTGTCACTTCTCCACATTTCTCCATAAGCTCTTGCTTAAGAAAATGCTTGGTCTAAATTATTTGATTTAGGTACTTAATCCTAGTATCTGAGTTCTTAGTCTTGAAAGAAATAATAGCTGCCTCTGCCAACCAATGCACCTGGCATCCGGGAAACCAGGAGTGAAGATTTGTGTGAGTTGCCACAGAGAGATTCTAAAGACCTGAGGGTTACATATAAATCAATAGCCTGCCTGTGGTGTTATGCTTTGGTCACAGACACAACTATTTCCAAGAAATGTTGAACACTTGGGAATCCGAGTGCAACCCCGAAGTTGCACAGAAGCTACCACTAAACTGCTCCCAGTTCCTATTAGTTTAACAAGATTGTGACCAGAGATCTAGGGCTTCCATAAAAGGTGCATTTCCCTGCAGCTAAAGCCATAAAATTTACTTATTTGATGCTGCAGGATTTAGCTCTTCTGATTCAGTTCTGCAAGATTGAATACTACAGGTAAGTATTCAATTCTGCAGCGTAAGAATTCATAGAGAACACTTGACCATTAAAACAGGTGAGTCTCATGTTTAACTGTCTTAACCAGTTAGCACACAGAGGCTTTCAGAGGGTCAGTAATCAAGCAAGATAAGAGGTCCTATCGAGAAAGTTTGATAGAGGATAGGTGTCCCTACTAATCTTAACATTTGGGAACTTAAAGCCAAGAAGGGCCAAACTACCTTTTCCTCTTTCCATTTTGTTTGAGTCACACTTCCTTCCCATTGCTGATCCTTGGATCTCCAAAGTCATTCTTCAGTGAGTGTTTATAGGGCACTTGCTATAAATAAAGCACTTGATGTTGTTCTAGGCACTGAGGAGATGGCTGTGAACAGAAGAGACAAAGCCCTACACTGATGAACTCACACGGGGGTAAGCAAGGGGTCTAGTCAACAAATAGGTGGATGCTTCCACTTGTAGTTGGGGCTGAAGACAATGAAATAAAATGAGGAGAGGTAACTGAGATTAGCGTACTTTAGTTCTGGGGGCCTCTAAAAAGTGGTCAAAGATCTTGCCACCAGGGACATTAGAATAGACACTCTCATTGCATATTTTAATCTGTCCTCTCCAGGATTTACAGTAAATCTAAAAGATTTATACAAATGGTGAATGAAATTGTGTGCTTTGCTCAGTTCACTGTAAGTATGAATCCCGGACTTTACCCCTATTCAGCCTTTCTCAGCCACACCAACACAAAGGACTTTAGTACCTAGGTTAACAAGTGGATATTTCAGACACATGTTTGTGGTAGTAAACATGTTCCTGACAGCCCAAAGTGGCATTGCCACCACAACCTCTACCTGTAGAAAAGTCTGTATTTGTGTAATTACATGAAAAATTTGCATCTGCTCTTATTATGATTTTTAAATTGCTGAATCTTTAAACATTGAAGTGCTGAAACCACAGTATATTTCCCAAACCTAGTACAATTGAGACAAAATGAAAATTCTTCAATAATGAAAGAAACGGTCTTGACTTCCTTGGCTCAGGCTTCCTCACTCAGTTGTGCAGGGAATGGACACTAAGTATAGTTTTCAGACAGTGTCAGAGGATGAGTGTCATCCTGTATCTCATAATATGATTTCAAACTTGCTGGAGACTGTGTTCTCCTTAGAACAAGTTAAGTTCTTACTTTTTCATACTTCTTTTAAACATATATTTAGGCTTGCACTTTTTATAAAGTCTGGATTATCTAATTTACTGTTCTATAACAGGTAGGAGGCTGGATTAAATTTCATTACATTTAATGCAGGAGTAGTATAAAAAATAGTTACCTTCTCCATACTTATATTTCCTGCTTGTTGTATATAATGATAATATTACTACATACAAAATACATATATGACCATAATATCCTCCTGCTTATGATCCATGTATATCTATATTTTTATCTCTATCTTGATGTCTATCAAAATTTTTCTACCCTATTGTTTATTTGTAAAATAAGAACCTGTTTTTCCTGAGTAGGCCTTGGTGAGTTGAATATATTTTGTTCTTTTAAGATAAGAGTAATGTCCTTGGCCCACAGACACTTCTCAGAGGAGGACATACAATCAATCAACAAGTACATGAAAAAATGCTCACCATCGCTAGCGGTCAGAGAAATGCAAATCAAAACTACCCTAAGATACCATCTCACTCCAGTAAGATTGGAAGCCATCATGAAGTCCAACAACAACAAGTGCTGGAGAGGATGCGGGGAAAAGGGTACACTTGTTCATTGTTGGTGGGACTGCAAAATGGTGCAGCAAATTTGGAAAGCAGTATGGAGATTTCTTGGAAAGTTGGGAATGGAACCACCATTTGACCCAGCTATTCCCCTTCTCGGTCTATTCCCTAAAGACTTAAAAAGAGCATGCTACAGGGACACTGCTGCATCGATGTTCATAGCAGCACAATTCACGATAGCAAGATTGTGGAACCAACCTAGATGCCCTTCAATAGATGAATGGATAAAAAAAATGTGGCATTTATACACAATGGAGTATTACTCTGCATTAAGAAACGACAAAATCATAGAATTTGGAGGGAAATGGATGGCATTAGAGCAGATTATGCTAAGTGAAGCTAGCCAATCCTTAAAAAATAAATGCCAAATGACTTCTTTGATATAAGGGGAGTAACTAAGGACAGAGTAGGGACGAAGAGCAGGAGAAGAAGATTAACATTAAATAGGGATGAGAGGGGGGAGGGAAAGGGAGAGAGAAGGGAATCTGCAGGGAAAGGGAAGGTGATCCTCAGGGTTTTATAAAATTACATACAAGAGGAAGTAAGGGGTAAGGAAGAAGTACACAAGTGGAATAAATGTTTTACAGTAGAGGTGGTCGAGAGAGAAGAGGGGAGGGGAGGGGAGGGGTGGGGGGATAGTAGATGATAGGTTAGAGAGCAGAATTCATCAGACACTAGAATGGCAATGTGTAAATCAATGGAAATGTAACTGATGTAACCGATGTGATTCAGCAATCTGTATACGGGGTAATAATGGAAGTTCATAACCATTCTGAATCAAATTGTGAAACATGATATATTAAGAAAGATGTAATGTTTTGAAAGACCAACAATAAAAAAAAATAAATTAAAAAAAATAAATATGAAATATAAACAAACAAAAAAAAAGATAAGAGTAATGCCAAAGACATAATAGGGTGTAGAGTTCAAGCTGCTAGGATCTGAAAGTGGCACCTGCCTTCCAGTGGCATTGTGAACACAGCCAACCTAATTACTCTTTCTAAGTCTTTTTACTCTGCAAAAAGAAATAATGATAATACTTCTGTAATGTGGTTGTTGTGAGATTAAATGCATGTGTGTTAATGTACTCGGTACAGACCTAGGCACTGAGCAAGCACTGAGCTCATGTTATATAAGGTACAAATAGGATTGGCTGCTGTCCTGGACAGCAAAAGGATGAATCAGCACCCATCTCTACAATGCTATCCAACCTTTTATTCCTCATTTCATTGGATAGCATTGTAGATATATATATATATATCTTTCTCTCTCTCTCTTTTTCTCTGTCTGTCTCTCTCTACCTCTGTTCATGTTCCTTTTGCTTGGTTTTACTTTCCACATTCAGCATCCTCAAAGTATGGCTTATTTGCAAAGAAAGTACATATATAGATTTCTCCACCATTTGGCCATATCTTTCTGTTTTTCTATCAGAAACATACCTTGCAGCCTCTGAGCACTACTGTCTCTCAATCAAAAATCAACAAACATCAACAAAGGATCTACTGGTCTATTAAAAAATAATACTGCAGAGATCCTCATCCTATCATATCTGATTCTAGTTACTAGCTTAATAAATATTTCTTAGGAATAGAGTTTTCAGATTACAGAGGACTGTAGAAGTGAAATTATGTGTTGGTTATAGCCTCCTCTTGGGACCCACAAAAAATTCTTAGGCAAAAATATCAGAATGTGTGTGTGTTGAAGTTTACATAGATGGAACCCAGGTGTCTCTATGGTCTATCTATGTTATGTCATTTCCAGTTACTCAAGCCTTCCACTCCAGATGAGGGCTTTGTGGCTCAGTAAGGGTTCTGGCATGCTGCAGAGTTTTCTGGGTCTCTCTTTTTGTTCCCACATGTTCTCTTTTTTTGTATTTCTGTCCCAGTTGCCCAACAGACCCCATTCTTTCTTCCATTTGTTACCTGGGAACTTAGTTTTTGTAGCATGTGCGGGCTTTTGTGTCACACTCTCCACACTGACAGGATTTTCTGTGTATTTCATCCAAAGGAAAAAGAGTAGTGGAAAGCATGTCGATATATTATTCCTGAGGTAAATGGAAAGTGTTTCAATTTATGGCAGTAGTATACCAAAATAGATGTGCACAAGTCCTGTATTGTGGGAAATAGCAGGAGTTGGTGAGATGCAGTGAATGATCTAACCAATTATTCTAGCTTTCTAATTTCCCTTCAACCATTTCTATAAAACACTCTACATAATACTACAATAAATTGAGATTGCTGCATTAGGTACCTTCAAACTATTTCAGTTTGTTTATGTGGTTTGGTGGTGTTGGTGCTGGTGTTGGTGTTGGTGGTGGTGGTGGTGGTGGTGGTGGTGGTGGTGTGTGTGTATGTGTGTGTGTGTATTTTAGGGATAGTTTGGGGAAAATGAAAAATAAAAGATAAATAAATAATAAATAACAAATGATAAGAAATAATAATCTCAATTATTTACTGTCCAAATGAAAGGTACCAAAGCATGTAGGAAAATTTAAAATTCTAACATTTCATTTGAGGTCATTTTCTCTTCATAAAAATTTACAATTTTAGCAGAATTTTGTTCTCATTTTGCCTTTATAGGCATCTTGTGCAGAAGCTGGGTTGTCAAGCTGCCATAAAACATGCCAGAATTTAAAAGTGCAAGGCTGGAACTTCAGTTGGCTGGGAAATAAGATGTTGCAGAAAAATATACCAAAGAGCTATGTGTTTATTTGGGGTTATAGAATGCAGTGCATTCCTTAGTTCCAAGGCAATTGAAGTGTCATGACATTTGGAGGGAAAAAAAAATCCCTCAATTTTCCCATTGGTATAGGTCATATGGTGTGTATCTGTATGGATATACAAGCTATTTGTATAGAAAAAAGTTCACATTGAAATGTTTGTCAAGGATGTTGGTATTCTTCCTCACTGCTTCTCTTAGCAATTGAAAAGTAAAACTTTCCTAAACCTGCTGCTAAACCCGGTGCTCGTAGAAGGGCATACATTTCCCCATTATTCCCTTAGAACCTGCATTTAGGTTAAATGGTATAAGTCATTCAGAACTGGCAGGTGGTGGTGTTTGACAGTGTTTTGGTTAGGGTGTGTGAATAGAAATAATGCTTGCTTACATTGCCCTAAGTATTAGTAGTGTTTTCAAGAGGTTTTTTTTTTTTTTTTTTTTTTTTTTTTTTTTGGTGTGTGTGTGTGTGTGAGAGAGAGAATATTCACGATGATAGCTGGCCAGAGAAAGCTAAATACCGGGCTTCAAGTAAGGTGGAATCTGAAGAGCAGCTGGGGGATTCAAGACAACTCTTGATCTGTCAGGAAAAATACCTCTTCCTTCTTATGACCTACTACTGATGGTACATAGCCAGAACTGCCAGTTGTTCAGTAACTGCATAAGCCTTAGTAATGCTGCTCCCTGGAGATGTGGAGTACTAGGTCGTGACTATTGCTGTCTCCTCAACTATGAACTCTGCAATTTCTGTAACACTGTTATGGTTTAGCATACTTTGCTCATAAGCCACTAAGTCTCGACTTTGCAGGCTCCCTTCCAATCTTACCTTTGTAGTTTAATTCATTTCCATGAAAGACTTCCCTTTAGCTCTGTTCTGCCTTTTAACGAGGCCACTGGTATCCGTCCTTGGTTCAGGTCCCACCCAGTCCAGTCAGTTTCTGCAGTGGTGGGGAAGTGTTGAGGTTCTGGAGAAATTTAGTGTAAAATATGGTGGCTTAAGTGTTGTGTTTTCACTAGTGTCTTTGAATAGGTTGGTTTCCGTAAGAGGAGGCTGTAGACATGGTAGAGAATGGACTTATTTCTAGGTGTGTTATTTTCCATTGTGCAGTTGGTTTAACCAGAGCCTGGTGGAGGCTTAACTGTCTTGAGGCCATGATATACATTCTTTCTTTGGTTTTAATTGTCACCAAGGAAAGCTAACCCACTGAATTTTCTTTCGTAATCAATAACAGAGAAACCAAATAAATGATAAGATAGATGTCAACATGATGAGAAACTCTACTTATTTACAATCCCTCTCAACACACAACTATAATAAAATAAGAAAAAAAAACGCTTTGTTAAAAGTTTCAAAGTACAGTCTATGAACATGTAACTACTTTAACACTCCACATGGAAAATCAAAGAATTAAATCTTAATCAGTGTGTTCCTCACATAAGGTCTCTCAGTACTAGAAAGGTTAGAGAGCTGGTAGACCAGGAGACAAAACAAACATTGAAGGTAAGAACTTCTTTGGAAACCATTAATTATCAAACATCAGCAAGACTCAGTGACTAATTTCAATGGGATTTTAAGTCTTTATTATAATACCTTGTCTATAGTTAATAATGTATATTTGAAAATTACTGAGAATAGGTTTTGAGTATCCTTGCCACACAAAAAGATAACTATATGAAGTAATACCTCATTTTAACATTTCACAATGTATACACATTTTAAAACAGTGTTGTGTTAATACAGCTATTAGTAGATACAATTTTTATTTACTAATTTAAAATATTAAAATAAAATGATGGTTCTGTTGTTTTTCTTGATAAACTGATCTAGTTTATCTCTATTCAAGAGTTTGTTTTCATTCACATTTTTCTGTGTATAGTGAAAGGTGTTCAGTCATGTGTACCCCGGAGAAGGGGGCCATACATGGGGTAACACATGGTTATCAAGAAGCAGTTTTCCTGCTATATTACTCAGGCCATCTTTAATATCTCCTCTTGCTCTATGTATTTCAGAATCACCACAACAGCAGCGTGCATGATGGATCTCAGAAGATACCCACTGGATGAGCAGAACTGCACTTTGGAAATTGAAAGCTGTGTGTATCTGTGTCTGGGTTTCTTTTTCTTCCAGTTTGTGTTCTAGATCTCTTTTTCATTATTTAGCCTCTTTTCCAAGGCATTGATAATGTTCCAGGCATACTTTTTAACTACCCTAAAATATAGTTCTCCACTCTGCATATTTCACAGTCATAACACAGAGAGACAAACAGACACAGGGAGAGATAGAAGAGAGTTAGAGAGGAAAAGACCAATAAAAATAGCAAAATAGAAACAGAAAGAGAGGAAGATGGAGGTGGGCGGGGAGTGCTTAGTACAGAGAGAGTTCTTTGTTCTAATCTGATTAAAAGACTCTGTTTGCTGTGTTGAAATATAAGAAAACAAATGTTCCTCATCCTGGTCGATTCAGTGAGAAGAGAGCAAACACTGCGATGCAATTTTCTTAAAATATGTTTCATCATGCATGAGTGGCTATACGGCTGCGACCCTGGACAGTCAGAGTAAACTCATTTCCCATTAGGATCTGAGCTCTACAAGCAGGCCATTTCTGCATCTTGGCAATTTTCTTCAATTTGAGGAGTATTCAGATGCTTTATTGGTAATTCAGTGCTGAGTACTTCCATGTCAGGGATGAGAGCCGCATCTATAACATTTAACAAGCAGATGTCCCCCTGCTACCTGAACCACACCTCCTGGCATATGGGGATGTTTTTGCTGTTGATCTTGCCTTATCACAGACTGGTTTATTTTTAGTCTCAATTGGATTGAGGGTTATCAATGCTTATACTGAATTTTGGTGATTAAGTGACTTTGACTTTGCAATGTCTCTTGATGCAAAGGAAATGTCCCTGCACAAGCAGATGAAGAAATTGTTTGTAGGGGAGTTTAGTGTCCAGGTTCTGGGTAGAGCCAGCCACACTGTGCCCCTTCACTTCCATACTCTGTCACTGTCATGGTTTCTGAAAGCTGTGCTTTCAGAGAAGATGAAAGACATAAAATCATGTCAAGTGATGCATAATTGAATTATCTAGGGACATTTACCATAGAGAACAGAAGGCTCAAGGGAAGGATGATGATTTCCCAACAGTTGAAGGATGAGCCTAGGAAGTTAAATGAATTCTCTGTGGCCAGGGGGCATGACTCCAATGAGACAGTGGAAATTTAAGGAAAGCAAATTTGGGGTCCAAGTAAGGAAGCAGTTTTCATTCCAACTGCCTGAACACACAGTGAGTGATTTCTGAGAGTATGGATTCACAGTGCAAAGTGTGACTGTGGGGAAAGTAAGCAGGAAGATCTGCTGTAAAAAAAAAAAAAAAAAAAAAAAAAATCCCACAGTGTGTAAAGACCCTCCCTTGCTCCCTTACAGAGAAGCCATGGTTAAAGCACTTGAGTGAAAGAGGGATTGTCCCAGTTTTCTGGTGGCTCACTATGCATGTCTTGGTATTGGGTATGGAGAAAAAAAAAAATAAAGATGTGGCTTTTTTTCCTAACATCAAGGCAAATTCATTGACCATGAATTTATTCAATGAAGCCTTGGAGGACTTAACTCTGTACACGTACTTTTTTTTTTCTTTTAATTTTTGTTTTATTTTTTTTTTGGTTTTTGGTACTAGGGATTAAACCCAGGAGCTTGTGCATGCTAATTAACCATGTGCCTCCCACCGAGCTACATCCAGAGCCCCTATGCAGTCATTGTTGTAAGCAAGGGGATATATAGAGAAGGCAGTCTAAATGCAAGTGCCTGTCTTCTTGGAACTTATATTCCAGAAAAGACAGAAATGATTAGACAAAAAGCAAAATGTGGTAGATGTTTTGAAAAAAAATAAAATATGACAGAAGGGTTGTGAGTAATTCTGAGTTTCCTGGGGAAGTGGAATCTCAGGAAGGGATTCTACAAGAAGGCTTGAAGTTAAGATGCAAACATGGGAAGAATGAGCTGTGTGTTTTATTAAAGATTGTCAAGGCTGCCAGGAGAGAATGAGACACAAGGAAGTCAGAGGGAAGGAATTTACAGAGCGAGGACAGCAGATCTGACTTGGGAAATGGCATTAGCTATGGACACAGTCATCCTGTGGCTTTGGTTCATTCATTTGATATCAAATATTGAAATGAAACCATTTTTTGGTGTATGTTCAAATACAAAATGTGTAATATTGAAATATTTTTCTTCAGATTTGTATTTTATTTGATCTTATTTAATGAGTTGACCTAATCTTCTAGGAGACAACTGGATTTTAAAAATAACACTGGACTTTTGTTATTTACTCATTCTCAAAAGCATCAATTAATTACTGAATGAATGTAAGCTCTGGGCCAAGAGCTGAGTTTGGAGTTATAATCCAGCAAATAATCATTACTCTTTCTGATGAGACCACCCATGCAGATCTCTAAGGGCTAGGAGGCTCCCAATAACAGGCATTTCTAAGATTGGCAAACCACCTGGCTAGAAAGAGTCAGCAAAATCATCCAAACATTTCACAGAGAACACTACTTTTGCTCCAAGAGTTCATCTAATCAACCACAGATTGGTTAAATTTTCCATAGTCTCTCAACCTTCTATTTGCACTTGAGAGAAGGTATCTCTCCAGGATTTTTCAGACTTGAGTTTTCCTCTTTTACTACCATCTTATCTGCTACTGTTAAGAAGGGTTTTAAATTCACTTCTGTACGATACCCACACCAGTTCTAAAGTTAGACTTTGCCAAAAGATCATTGTTTAGAGTCCTCAGTCTCCCCAGTTCCTCTGCTTTTCAAGATCAGCCTGGTCAAAGCAAATGGCAAAAGTAACACAAGAGTATTTGAAAGTTAGTTCTTTGGTGACACTTCTTAGAGACAAGCACATTAAAAAAATATTCAAGGATGGCAAAGCCATTACTTCCATTGTATTCAAATTTCTTTAGCTGTACATTTATACAAAACGATATCTCATATGCACCATGTCCTTTCATCTCTCCCCTGATAGATGGCTACACCACGGATGACATTGAATTTTACTGGCGTGGCGGGGACAAGGCTGTCACCGGAGTGGAAAGGATTGAGCTCCCACAGTTCTCCATCGTGGAGCATCGTCTGGTCTCCAGGAATGTTGTCTTTGCCACAGGTGAGCCTTGTGTCTGCTCACAGTCCCTTTGGGACACTGACTGAGTTGCTGTGATAGTCTCCTTATGAGATGTGTGGCCACTGACTAATAATAGCACTTGGCATTCACAGAAATACTATCATTAGTAATTTGCCATCACAACTTCTTGAATCCATATCTAAAGGGAATTGGTAAGCTTTAATGGATAGGAAGGATCACTTATGAGTGAGATGTTCTCTGGGCCTTGCTATTGAACAGTTACAGAAGGGAGGGTAATGTAACCAGCCAAGGTGTGATCAGAAATGCTCATGCTTGGGCAGATAAGAGGGCATTGGTGGAAGGGGGAAAACAAAGACCAGGGAGATGGCTAACTGTCCTCCTAGCAATTAGCCATCTTTTTTCTGACCCAGGCTAATGGTCAGCCTTGGTGGTCCAGGAACTAGGGCCATGTACAGTTAGCCTTGCCTCTTTGGACATGATCTTCTTAGCCTGATTTATTATCTGGTTAAGGTTGTCCTAGCTGGGCACAGTGCCACATGCCTGTAATCCCAGCAGCTTGGGAAGCTAAGGCAAGAGGATCACAAGTTCAAAGCCTGCCTCAGCAAGGGAGAGGCACTAAATAACTTAGTGAGACCTTGTGTCTAAATAAAATTCAAAACAGGGCTAGGGATGTGGCTCAGTGGTTGAGTGTCCCTGAGTTCAATCCTCAGTACTAAATAAATAAATAAATAAATAAAATAAAAGATTGCCCTAGCTTATAATTCATTGTTGTTTTCTTTTCAGCTATCCAAAGATTGAGACATTGTCTTCTGATTTTCTCTCTGTTCTTGATAATGTTTTATTAAATTGTAACCATGTATCTTTTACAATGTGCAGTGCTTTTTTTGCGGGAGTAGGTTTATGTTCTTACTGAATGCTGTGCATAGTAATTGAAAGAATAATTGAAAGTGCTTTGCAAACTATAAGGTATTTCCAGGTCTGCAAACTCTGGGCTGAAAATACTAAGTGAAGGCAAAGCTGTCCATCAAAAAATAACAAGTGGGTAGAAATTCCAGTCCTGTGATGGTACTCATGAAGCCAGGTGGTCTTCTACTTCTGTCCATTGCCTGTGGGTTGAATGCTTCTGACCCATAGCCACCTGCTGCCCCTTTGCCTACCTAAGACTGATTCATCTCATCTTAATGCCACTATTGGGAGGAAGCCTTTTTGACCTGCTCCAGTCCCAAGAACTCCCCAGTTTGGGTTAGGTGTTGCTCTGAATCTCCAGAGTGCAACACCAACCCCATTCATCACTGTGCACAGTTCACTATGCCTGTGACTGCAAGGGTGCATCTCTCCTAGGAGGAACCTGTCTTGGTCATAGTTTACTTCTTTCTTGCCCCCAACTTACTTAAAGCTGGACATTATAGCAATAGTCATTGAGTTAGCAAACAAGGGTCAAAATTATCATCCATATCCCTCCTTTCCACTCCTGCCTCTTAGAGCCAATAGACATGATGAGAGAAAAGCTTGGGTTTTTAAGAAACCAATCATGTCAGTAATCATGTCTGTTTTTCATGAAGGGTTGCTTTATCCTCTGTCAAAAGAACTCTTGCAAATATCCTTGCAGCCTCTATAGGGGACCCTAAGGTGCTCACCTTGGGTGGGTGTTGAGAGCCAGCAGGAAACTCAGGCTTAGTATTAAGGAACTGAGTCCACAATCAAGAAAATTGCTCTATTGATGTATTAAATAAAATCATTTCTTCTAAAACTGGAATTTAAGCTGTTCTATGTGCTCAGAATTATGAACAAAAGTTCTGCTCAGAATACAGGTTAGTATTCTGACAGAGGGATAAACCTGGCCATGCCTGGTTTGTCTAGAAAATTGCAGTTGTGGCCATGAGGGTGCTACCACTAGTGATCACTGACTGCATTTTCCTGCAGCCTCATCAGAAAACCTGATGAGGTGTTCGTGGAGGGTACATAGCTTCCACAGGACACTGCAGTCCCTTGCAATGACCTTCTTGAATCCAAGTGCAAAACTACTTGGGTCCTCTCTTGTAGGTATAGTCTCTGTCGTCTGTTGAAGCATATACGTACCACACATCCTAAACATATCTGGAGAAAATATACACTACACATTAGGGGTAATCTTTAAACTATTTGTAAATCCAGGAGGTGATCAGAATGCAACATTATGTCTTTTTTTCCAACACCTTCTGAAGTCCTGTGTTTGCCATAGGTAGCACAGAATTCCTTATGAATCATTTAGAAAACTGCATCTTCCAAAAGCTTATGCTTTAAAATTGTTCTACTTTCCCCATACATGAAGAAATGGCATGAGCCTCATTTTCCTAAAATATTTTAAAATTAAGCATTATCCTAGTTTATTTTCTTTTCCACAAGTGTTCTGAATTAATGAGATTTAGATCAGCAAATGGGATTGAAGGGTTTGCTAGCCTGGGAAAGAATTAGGAGAAAAGAAAGGCTCTGGGAGTTTACTGGACCAGGAAGGATAGACAGTAAAGATTTTACATGACTCCATCTACTTCTGCTTTCATCATGGTGTGAACACATGGCAGGATGGTCGGCAGAGGCTTCAGAGCTGAGAGAAGCAAGGGAAGCAATGGGTTTGCAAAATTTCTGGGAATGCTTCTTCTCAGAGTCATTCAAGGAAGATTTGGTGCTTCATCCACCTTACTCATGAGTTCCTTTGAGGACTTTGTAGGGGTCCCTTGCTGTGCTTTTCTGTGGGCACCACCTCTGATCCACCTTTTGGATAATATGGGGTTGCAGGCTATAAGACAGAGGACACACGTATAGGTGAGCCATGACTATTCACTCAGGAACTGGCATGAACTAGTGTGGGATCAGGCCTTGAGAACAAAGAGGAGAACAGGTGTGTCTTGTCCCATGGGGTTTCTCCCTGGCCCTTCATAGGTTCAGAAGATGACTTCTTGTCTTCTCTTATATAAGTAGGTGGTTGGCAGGAATTAAGTCACAGTGGGAGAAATCACTGAAGTATGTTCAAGAGATGATATGTAGACTTTAAAAACTTAGACCTTGAAGCCAAACTGTTAGAGCTTAAGTTTAGCAGTGTGATCCACAGCAGGCTTATTCAATTTGTCTGTAAATAGGGATAGTGATATTGTCCATTGGATAGGATTTTTGAGAGGATTATGTGAGTTAGTGTAAATACAGGATCTAGAACAGCACCCGGCCCATACTAAGCTTTATAAACTATTGTGATTTTAAAAGTGCAAGACCATGAATGAGGCACATTTTGAGGAGTCTGAGAACAGATTACCCCAGGAGTTTACTAGAACTTTGTATATGAGGAAATTATGACATTATTCTCTGGAATTATTGGACATCAGGTGACTGAAACCTAATTGCTTGAGGAAGATTAAAAAAAATGGGGTCAAGATGACAGCTACCATATTGGACATGCAGTTTCCCAGCCTCACAGCCTTCAGAATTCAATTTTCCCCTCCAAACTTCTTGCACCAAAGCCTCCTGTCCCTGTCCTCTGATAAAGGTTCATTGCCTCCAGGTTCTCATTTTCTCTAATGAGAATGAGCTCTGGAAATACCTGAACTCAGAAGAGTACCAGAAGCCCTGTGGTTCTCCTCTTGTCCCTGCCACAACCAGGGTGTGTACCCCCACAATGAACTTGATAGACCAGTATTCATTAAGAATAAAAATGCTGTTAATCCTTACTCCCTCTGCTGGGATCACGAGTTGCAGGTCGACTTTAGGAACCTAAAGCTCTTGAATTGATTTGTCTGCGCCCATGTGGGAATCCTCTTCCGTGCTCCACATACAAGGAGTCTGTGCAAAGCAGCATGGGAAGTTGATCCAAGACATCCTGAAAGCCAGAGGTCATGGTCTCTTCAGTTACCACGTTCCCTGGGTGGAATGACAGGACCTTGACTTCAGTACATCTCTTAGATCTGTGACTGCTACACCTCCCGCCCCTACCCTAATTTCAGGTGGCCCTTGATACCCATGGTATAGCTGGAAACAGCCAAAAGAAAGACAAGCGGTGGGGACTCTATCAGGGCAATCTCCTAGAAGAAAGCAACCCCCACCTGAGTCAGTGCCAAGGTGCCCCTTGCACCATCTGCTGAAGCCTCTTCCACTGAGCAGACCAGCCCCCACCCCCATCACCAAGGCTCCATAATTGGGGAGGGAGCCTGAAGGATTAGGAGATAGTGCCTAAGATTATGTGGTGGGAAGTTACCATGTTCGGTGACCAATGGCACACCCAGGAGTTGTTGAAGGGGATAAATGCATCTGAGGTCGAGGAAGGGCAGTAGGATGTGTATGGGAAGCCTCAACGCCTATATGCTATAAGTAGGTGGGCTCATCTGTTCTGTTGTTTCAAACTTCTGTCAACTCAGCTTTTCCACAATTAAGCTGTATCTCCATCTCTGCAGAAAATAAAATATCAAAAATTGTTTGGAATTCGTATTTATATCCTTAATATTTATCCGAGTACATAGTCCATTCAATAAACAGATAAATTAAATGAATAGTCACTGAATCAAGAGAAGAATTATAACCATTAATACTCAGTAAGTATTCAATCAAACAATTTCTTCAAAAGAGATAATATATAAATAAATGACATTATAAACACAAATACTTACTCAAATATTATACATTAAAGAAAAAGTCATATAAAGCTACCCTGGGTAGAAAACATACCTTTGCTCAGGAAGACAGAGTTGAGTTCTATAATTGTGTTTTAAAGAAGTGAAAGAACTAGTTGAGTTAATTAATATAAAAGGAAATTATTTTGGTCCTTAAATATGATTCATTAAATGTGTATTGTAAAAAGTGTTGGCACTCATTTAGAATTCCAAAGAAAACAAAAAAAAAAGACTGCCTTACTTCTAACTTCTGACTAAAATGATGGCATGGTATTGTAATTTTATAGCCCCTTGTTTTAAATATTTGTTTACTAAAGTCTTTGAGAAGCTGGTAGTTGAAAAATACATCAGCTTAAAGCATAAGAAAAATATAAGAAAATGAGAGGCTGAGAGTGTAGCTAGTGTGTAAGAGTACTAGCCTACCATGTGGAAGGCAGAAAAAAAAAAGAACAAGAAGAAGGAAGGGAAAATAGAAGTGATGAGGATTTTATCAAATGTACATAATAAAGCTAGAAATTATTTTTCAAGGTTCCTGATGCATAGTGACCCCTGATACATTTTTTAACAAAGATTCCAAAAACTAGTCTTTCTAAGCTTTAAATGGTAATTTTGCACATTTTTACATATTCACACTAGAAGAATTTTTACAAAGTAAATGTCAATATGTAAATATTTTAGAAAAAGTGTAAAAAATATAATAGTGAGATGGCAAACACTGTCTACAGCACCCGTCTAGAGTACTAATATCCCTCCTCTAGGAGAGCTGTGCTCTTATGCAGGTTTCTAAAATCTAACATTGGATTTGGAGGCTCCCAAATGTTAACCCAGATCCTATAATTTCTTAATCCAACACCAAGAATCATCTATAACAAGAAATGAACCTTCTTTGTACACTCTGGAGATTAGGGCTCTATCTGAAGTGTGAGGGGTAAAAATTTGTTACCAGGATGCAGGCTCCCTATTTACCTCTCTTATTGTTTCTCTTGCTGAGAAAAAACTTTTTAGTTTGAATATGTCCCATTTGTTGATTCTTGATTTTAGCTCTTGTGCTATAGGTGTCCTATTAAGGAATTTGGAGCCTGACCCCACGAGATGAAAATTAGGGCCAACTTTTTCTTCTATTAGATTCACAGTTTCTTGTTTGATTCCTAGCTCCTTGATCCATTTTGAGTTAACTTTTGTACATGGTTTACAGAAAGGGATTCAATTTCATTTTGTTGCATATGGATTTCCAGTTTTCCCAGCACCATATGTTGAAGATGCTATCCTTTCTCTATTGCATGCTTTTAGCCCCTTTGTCTAATACAAGGTAGTTGTAATTTTGTGGATTGGTCTCTGTGTCCTCTATTCTGTAACATTGGTCTACCCACCTGTTTTGGTACCAGTACCATGCTGTTTTTGTTACTATTGCTCTGTAGTATAGTTTAAAATCTGGTATCGCTATACTGCCTGATTCACACTTCCTGCTTAGAATTGCTTTTGCTGGGTCTTTTATTTTTCCAGATGAATTTCATGATTGCTTTTTCTATTTCTTCAAGGAATGCCGTTCTTATTTTCATTGGCATTGCATTAAACCTATAGAGTACTTTTAGTAATATGGCCATTTTAATGATATTAGTTCTATCTATCCATGAACAAGGTATAACTTTCCATCTTCTAAGGTCTTCTTTTATTTCTCTCTTTAGGGTTCTGTAGTTTTCGTTGTATAGGTCTTTCACCTCTTTTGTTAGGTTGATTCCCAAGTATTTTATTTTATTTTATTTTTTTGAGGATACTGTGAATGGGGTGGTTGTCCTCATTTCCATTTCAGAGGATTTGTCACTGATATACAGGAATGCCTTTGATTTATGCATGTTGATTTTATATCCTGTCATTTTGCTGAATTCATTTACTATCTCTAGAAGTTTCTTGGTAGAACATTTTGGGTCTGCTAGGTATAGGATCATGTCACCCGCAAATAGTGCTAAGTTAAGTTCTTCTTTTCCTATCTTTATGCCTTTAATTTATTTCGTCTGTCTAATTGTTCTGGCCAGTGTTTCGAGAACTATGTTGAATAAAAGTGGTGAGAGAGGGCATCCCTGTCTTGTTCCAGATTTTAGAGGGAATGCCTTCAATTTTTCTCCGTTTAGAATGATGCTAGCCTGAGGCTTGGCATAGATAGCTTTTTTTTTTTTTTTTTTAGTTTCTGGCAGACACAACTTCTTTGTTTGTATGTGGTGCTGAGATAGCTTTTACAATGTTGAGGTAAGGTCTGTCTCCTTTACCGAGTGACCATGAAGTCCATAACGTATAATTATTTTTTCTGGGCCTATTCAAATTCTCTTAAGAGGAAATCCAAGTAGTTTGCTTGAGAAGATAGATAGCAGGCCACCTAAATGGTATGTCCCCAAGTAAAAAATTGTTTTAGTAAATACCGTTTCAAGCACACGGTGAATTTTAGTAGCCACTAAAGATAATGTTTATGAGACTGATCAGTGATATAGGAAACTATCCACCATAAAAAAAAAAAAGAAATGAACCTTCTGCCTCTGATCCATCCTCCATTCTGCAGCTATGCATAGCCACACCACCACATGTCTTTAAATAATTACCCAGCGGCAAATTTTTGACAGCTGCTCTTTGCCTGAGCATGGGTCCCTGTTTAACTGCATTGTCTCCTCTTCAGTTTAGCCCTTAAAATCTTTATTGTAGTTGCTGCATTTAATTCTTCTTCTCTCCTCCAGTCATCACTCCTACTTTCTGCCCCCCAATGTTTGTTCCTATCACAGACTCATTTGATATATTTTCTTTCTCTCTTTACCTATCCAACTTCAGTACATTCATCAGTGAATAGTTCAAATGCCAACCCCTTTACTTATTCATCAATGAGGGACATTAATGTTTGTAAATACATTATCTTAAATTTTTTGAAGTATGAGAAAATGAGGAACTGGGGATGTAGTGCAGTGGTAAGAGTGCTTGCCTAGTCCATGTGAGGCTCTGGGTTCCATCCTTAGAACTGATAAATAAATAAATGTAAAATATAAAAGAGCTTTTCTGCCAGTTATCTTTTTGTTTTGTGAAGCTTTGAAACTTGTTGGGTATCATTTCTTTGTTACCTGTCCTCTCACACTTACCTGTCCTCTCACACAGATATTCAATAAATATAGTTTGAGTGTATATATTTGTTCATAAGCATGTGCTCAAAAGTTCCACAAAATAGCCAAATACAGATTCTTCTTGAAAGTCAAACATGAATGAGAAAAAAAAGGTAATGGATTATTTTAATTAGGACAATTATACACATTCACTATTCAAGTCTTCTGGATTTCTTGGAAAATCCTGGATTCTTACCACTATTCATTTTTGACACAAAATGATATTTTTTAAGGGAAGTGCTTATGCAGTGAGTAGTTAGATAATCCTTTGGTACTACCAAACCTATAATCCAAACCTGTACATGGGTTAGAGTTTTCAAGAGAAAACAAGGATAGATCCAAAGGGATCCATAGGAAAAAATAGAAACAAGGAAATAATAGATTCTTTCTTTTCTATAGCTTTCCATTACCTAGACTTGAGACTACATGGTATTTTATTTTTGGTTTAATCATTAAAATAAAGAACAAATTCATCATTGTATTAGTCACCTTTTCATCACTGTGAACAAATTCCTGACAAGAAAAACTTAGAGAAAGACAAGTTTATTTTGGCTCATGGTTTTAGAAGTTCAGTCCACGGTCAGTTGGCTCCATTGTACTGGGCCTGAGATGAGACAGAACATTATGGAGGACGAAAGACAAAGAAAAACTGCTCAACTGGAAAGCAGAGAGAACAGAAAGAGCCAAGGACAAAATATAATCCCCAAGGGCACACGCTCAGTGATCTACTTCCTCCAGCCACACTCCACTTGTCTATAGTTACTGCTCAGTAAATTCTTACTCCATCAAATGGATTAATCTACTGATAGGTTACGGTAGTCATAATCTAATATTTTCACATTCCTGCATTGTATAGCAGGAGTTTAGGGGAAAACCTTATATCTAAACCGCAACAACTATAGTCAGTAGATATCAATGTGAGTGATCCACTTCTGTAAGTTCCTAGGGATTTATGGGTGAGTTTTCAGGAAATAGTGAAAGCAGACTTTTAAAGTAAGTGAAAATTTACTTTCTTAAAATGATTAGCTAATTTATTTTAATTAGGTATATATGACAACAGAATGCACTTTGACTCACTGTACACAAGCGCAGAACAACTTTTTATTTCTCTAGTTGTACATATTGTAGCATTATACCATATGTGCACTCATACATGTACCTAGGGTAATGATGTTCATTGCATTCCACCATCCTTCCTGCCACATGCCCCATTCCCACCCCACCCTCTCCTTTGCCCTATCAAAGTTCCTCCATTTTTCCCATGCCCCCCCCCACATTATGGATCAGCCTCCACTTATTAGAGAGAACATTTGGCCTTTGGTGTTTGGGGATTGGCTTACTTCCCTTAGCACAATATTCTCCAACTCCATTCATTTACCTGCAAATGCCATGATTTTATTCTCTTTTAATGCTGAGTAATAGTCCATTGTGTGTATATACCAGAGTTTCTTTATCCATTCATCTATTGAAGGGCATCTAGGTTGCTTCCACAGTTTAGCTATTGTGAATTGAGCTGCTATGAACATTGATGTGGCTTCGATACTACAGTATGCTGATTTTAAGTCCTTTGGGTATAGACCAAAGAGTGGATAGCTGGGTCAAATGGTGGTTCTATTCCAGGTTTTCTAAGGAATCTCCATACTTCTCTCCAGATTGGTTGCACCAGTTTGTAGTCCCACCAGCCATGTATGAGTGTGCCTTTCCCCCACCCCACATCCTTGTCAACATTTATTGTTGTCTGTATTCTTGATAAGTGCCGTTCTGACTGGTGTGAGATGAAATATTACAGTAGTTTTGATTTGTGTTTCTCTAATTACTAGAGATGTTGAACTTAGATCTTCAAAATTCTTTTGATTAAAACCTGAAAAGGTATTGGTTTTCTAAATGAACTTTGGGAATACTGTAAGAAATTTGTTTACTGATTTTAACCTTTAAATATAATTGGTTAGAAGTTATGATTTGAACATTTCTCTCAGAAAAATATTTAATAAAGCAAATATTATATTCTTTTTTATCATGAATGGAATTTAAACCAAATTTTCAAATAATAATTTCAAGGAAAATGTTTTCACTTTTTTGTGTGCTTGCTGTTCAGTTACATATAAATGAACATGTTACTAAAGTATTTGGAATGTGCCAAAAAAATTACTTAAATGCCTTTAAAGCAAACAATTTCCAATTTATTTTAAAAAGTGAGAATCTTAAGTAGATTATCAAATCTCAAACCTTAGTTGATGGACCTTCTAACAGTCTCTAATTAAGCAAGACACTCGATCCTACGATAGATTAGAATTATTCTCATGTTTTAATATTTTATACAGAGCCTTTTATAAGGTGGTATTTATAACTTTAATGATCATCTTTATAACTTTTCTATATGTGCACATATGCAAAAATGTTAAAAATACAAATATTCAGCTAGTGAATGATCAGGAAGTTAATCATAATGTAACTACCATCAGAGCAAGAAGTAGAACATCTTGATATTCAAGGAGTCTCCACTACAATTTCTCCAAACTTGATACTCAAGAAGTCTCCACTACAATTTCTCCTCTCACTCCTTTCCAAAAGCAGCCACAATCTTATTATCCTTTAGCTAAGCTTTCCTGGTTTGGAGTCTTATTTAATGGGATAACAGTCTGGATTATCTTGTGATTGCCTTCTTTAATTCAGCCTTAGTTTTTGGAACCCATTTGTGTCTCTATAGTTTATTTATTTTCCTGGCTCTACTACTGTTTAAATAAGTCAAAGTTTATCTATTCTGCTTCTTTTGAACGTGAATGAATAATCTAAGATGAAGGTTCTTATACTTGTCTTTTTGAAAACATATACATATGTAAATGTTAAGTACATACCTAAAAGTGAAATTGTGAGTCTTCAAATTTAATCAGATATGCCAAACCATTTTCCAAAGTGACTGTACCAAGTTACACTCAGAGCAGTAATTTATGAGAGTTCTCTTTGCCAATGCTTGACATGGGTATTGTCTGATAGGGGTTAGATGTTATCTTGTGGTTTTAACTTCCACTTCTCTGATTACTAGTAAGATTGAGTACCTTTGCTGATAGCCTGTTTGGAGATACTTCTTTGTGAATTGCCTATGAAAGCCTCTTTGTGAACTGTCTTTTTTCTTATTAATTTATTGAAATTATTCATACATTACATATGCAACTTTATTACAGGTTATATATGTTACCAAAATATGCATTTTACATTTGGAACTATAGTCCCTCTGAAATTTATTTATTTATTTGTTTGTTTGTTTATTGTGAAAACTGTGCAGTATGGGTCAACTTTCATTTTATTTCCCAAATACCACTGCTCTGCAGGCAACATCTTTGTCATACTTTTATGTATACATATGTGTTTGGACTTTCTGTTCTGAGCTGCTGGTTTGTTTGTTGATCTTTGTACATCATGGTACTCACTGGGTTATCTATCATCTTTAAATAGAGCAGATCCTTCTCTTTTTATCTATTCTGTTTATTAGTGGCTTGTTTATTCTCAGCCTTTTTCATTTCCCTAAAAATGTCATAATCAGATAACTAATTTTCTTGTAAAAATGGCTTGGCATTTTATTAGGACTGCATTAGTTAATTTAGTGAAAAGTGACATCATTATAATTCCTCCAATTTGTTCATATTTTCTCTCTCCATTTATTTAGGTCTTTAATTTGTCTCAGTGCCATCTTACAGTTGTCTGCTTAGAAATCTTATACATTCTTGTGAATTTGTCCCAGATATTTGACACTTTCCGATGCTATAAATGGTAAAATATTTTAAACATAATTTCTCAGTCTTGCATATTTGCAAGAAAACAGTGATTTTCTATTAAATCGTCTTTCAAATGTACTTATTACTTTTAATAATTTCTTTGAGATGAAACTTTTACTTTTCCCAATGTAGGGACCAGAGTGTACTTTCACTCCATATTTCCTCATTCTAATTTCCATTAGCTATTGTCATTCTCTATTATAATTTATGTACTCTTCAGACCCCACTCAATATTACAATATTATTGTTAAATGCTGTAAATGTTCACTTAAATATAATTATGTAATTCTTTGTTATTTATTCTGCCTTTTTCTCCAAGTCACTCTCTCTGAATGTGTTCCTTCTGCCTAAGAAAGGATATTTCAAGAATACTTTCTTTAATGTAAATCTCCTGGTAACAAATTTCTTAGTTTTTTTTAAGTGTCTGTACAATTTTGACCTGCTATATGATGATTTTCTCACATAGGATGTGCTTATTGGTGATAGAAATTTATGTTGGTGTGTTCTGTTTGCTTGTTTCTGCATTTGAAGATACTGTTTTTGTCCTTAAATTCGATTATTTCCATTGAGAGAAAAAAATGTAGGTCTAATTGGTGCTACTTTAAAAATAATCTATTTTTCTTACCTCTCTAGCTGCCTTCATGTTTTTTATTTTTGTCTGGTTTTCGTTGGCATTATCAGAATGTCTAAATCATAATTTTCTCTATAACAATTTTTCTTGGGGATTATGGATCTTGAATCTCTTTGGCTGGCAGTTTCTCAGCAATTTGGGGTCACCATTAGTCAGCATTATTTCAAATACTGCATTTGCTTCATTCTCTCTCTCCTTTTTCTATAATTCCAATTATACACATGTTTAATCTACTCTCTGTATCATCTGTATATCCTCCTTTCTGTATTTTGCATTTTATTTTCTCCTCATGCTTCACCCTGGTAATTTCTTGCTGACATCTTTCAGAGAGAGGCATCCAACATAAGCTTCACCCCTTTCTGGGACTCAAGATAATTCTGATTCAGTCTCTGTATATACTTGAGCCCTTTGGCTTTATCTTTACATTTTGAGCAAAGCTCTGTGTACAAGTGTAACTAATCCAAATACATGGGGATGTCGCTCCCCTTCTTCATGACTTGTCTCCAGTGTTTGCTGGAGTCTATTAGATATTCTGCTGAGCTTCTCATCTTCCTCATCTAATGCTCTAGATACCTGTGTCCCCTCTCTGTTTTCTTTCTCTCCCAGATTTTGGTACAGATTTTTTTACTGATTTGTTTTCTATCTCATGATTTCAAGGAGATAATTTTAAATTTATTCATATTTCACAATCATTTCCAGTACACTCAGACCTCTTTATTTGTGGATTCCATATTTGTGAATTTAACCAAGGATCGAGAATATTCAGAAAAAAATAGCACTTGTACTAGACATGTAAAGTATTTGTTTTGTCATTATTCCCTTTGCAATACAACATTGGACATCAAGAATAATCTAGAGATCACTTAAAGTATACTGAAGGATGTGTATAGGTTCTGTGTAAACACTATATCATGATGTGTAAGGGACTTGAGCACACACGGATTTTTACTTCTGTGGGGGTTCAGGAACCAGACCCCCAGAGGTATGGAGGATTAGCTGTGTATGAATTATCTATTCTACAACATCTAAATAGTGTGCTTTGATTTTCACCCTCTTTATTTTTCCAGAAGAGTTTATGGTTATTTCAATATCTAATTCTTATTTAGTTGGCTTATTAATACATGTAAAAAAGGATATTTAGGAAACATTTTTTATATTCACTTTCAGGAAATATGATTCATTTAATTTTATAGTTTTATGACAATATTACATACAGGAAGCATTTATTCAGATAGTGTGCTTTTAGGGAAAGTATTTTAAAACTCATTGTCAGGAGATCTGAGTCTTTGGGTGTAATGGTAACTAGCTGTGAAAATGTGTGCAGAGCACTGGAATAAAAGACAGGTAATGGGATTAGATTCAAAGAAGTACTTAATTAAATTTGTTTCAATGAATATAAACAAATATACTTAGATAACAATCAAACCATTAAATATCACTGAGAACATATGGATCAGCAGATTAAAACTGTGGGTTTTGTACTGACTCTGAATGTGCGACCTGCAAACCAGCAAAGTTTATGATGTATAGTTTGTGCCAAATCTGAAGTTTACTCCTAACTTTTTAGTTTTCTTTGAGCTGAAAGATTGAGTTTTTTGCAAGATATACAGAGAACTGATTTTTTAATATGCTTATTTAATTATGTGCTTTTTCTCTTTCTCTTCCTTTTTGTTGTTGTTGTACCTTTGGATAATAATATATTCTGACTTTGTTTCAAAAAGTTTGGCCAAGATTAGAAGAAAGGCAAAGAAAAGAGTCCAAAATAAATGATAATGAAGCATTTCATTTAAAAGATATGAATTTTCTAATCTTTGAAGATCAGTTTCCAAAATGCTGTTTTCGCTTATTTACTAGTGATTATGGAAAAATATGTATTTTTTCATTAGAGAGAGAGAGAGAGAGAGAGAGAGAGAGAGAGAGAGAGAGAGAGAATCTTTTTTGTAGATGGACACAACACAATGCCTTTATTTTTATGTGGTGCTGAAAATCGAACCCGGGTCCCGCCTGTGCTAGCCGAGGGCTCTACCACTGAGCCACAATCCCAGCCCCCAAAATTATATATTTTTTAAAGTTCATATATCCCATCAATAATTGATGAACTTCAATTTCTCTTTAATAGATCATTCATGGATACTAAAGTTTTGTGATCAAATTGTTGCCCTTTGGACCTTTAAAGAAAGATGTTATAGGCATGGATTAGATATTAAGTGGTGAAAAAACAAAATAACCATTTGCATCTTATTTATAATTTATTTTAACCTCAAATTCTGAGACAAATCCATTCTTTTCTCCTATTTTTCCCTATTTTGTTTTGTCCACACCTCCTACCCAGGTACTATCCCTAATTCCTTTATCCAAAATTGCAGACCCAGACCATGCTGCCTCCCAGTGCAAAAAAGGAGCTTGCCTATCTCACCTTGTTGCTGTGAGATCACTTTAAGAGTTCCTAACATATGTGTCACTACAGAGGACATATATGAAAGAAAATTCATTGCCCTATGTCTTCACAAAAATAATTCTTATCTACCTTAATATTCTGGAGTTGCCTTTAAGATGTCCATATTTTTAGAATATGTTTAATGATGAGAACACACTGATTACAGAATTGAGCGTAAAAGTTACCAAAGAGAGAGGAAAAGGAAAAGAAGAACAACTGTATTTTTAAGCATGTTTTCATTTTTTGACTAGATAATATATTTTATACTTTATATGAATTAAGCCTGATGATTGCCAATTTAAACATGAAGTAGGCATTTTTCTTTATAATAATTTTTTGAGATATAATTTACATACTAAATCATTTTCCCATTTAAAAATATATAACTGAACACTGGTTAGTGTGTTTACAGCTTCACAACCATGATCACAGTAAATTTTAGAACATTTTTATCACTTTGAAAGGAAACCATGTACCTTTTAGCAGATATGTCCTTCAACCTGCTTTCCCCACCCTTGACAACCATTAATCTACTTTAGTTCTCTAGACTAGCCTATTCTACACATTTTCTATAAATGGAATCAGGTCATTTAGTCCTTTGTGACTGGCTTCTTTCACTTAGTATATTTTGAAAGTTCATCCATGACGTGGTAAATACTAGTCCTTCATTATTTTCGATGGCTAAATAATAGTCCATTGTATGAATACACCACATTTGATCTATCCATTTATCAGTTAGTGAACATTTGTGTTGTTTCCTTTTTTTTTTTTTTTTTTAAGCTGGTTGGAATTTCTCTCAGAAAATGAACTGGTACTTTGGCATGGAATTCCTAGGTCATGTGACTCTCTAACCCTTTAAGGAACTGTCAGGATGTTATCTGAAAGGATGGCACCCTTTATACTCCCAACAGCAGCATCTGAGAGATATAATTTCTTCACATACTCACCAACAGTATCTGTCTGTTTTATTGTAGCTATCCTAATGGGTATGATGGGGCATCTTATTGTGGTTTTAATTTCCATTTCCCTAATGAATAATAATATTGGGCTTCTTTCATGTGCTTATTAGCCTTTTATACATCTTCTTTGGAGCAGTAGCTATTCAAAGTCCTTTTTCCATTTTTTAATTTATTTTTTGGTAAGCATTTGTAATGTATTCGACATGCAGGTTCTTTATCAGATATATGATTTGCAGATATTTTCTTTCTATTCTGTGGGCTTTTTTTTTTTTTACTTTCTTGATGGTATCCTTTGCAACATAATAGTTTTTATATTTTGATCAATTGTAACTTATTGAATTTTTGCCCTGATTTTACACACAAGGAAACACAGGGTATAAGAGGAAGCCCTGATTTAGAACAATTTGTGTTCAGGAGGCCGTATCTCTGCCTGTTGGCTCAGCATTTTATACACAAGGAATCTCTCTCTCTCTCTCTCTCTCTCTCTCTCTCTCTCTCTCTCTCTCTCTCTCTCTCATATATTTCTTTCCCTCACAGATTTTTTCAACATATAATAAAGTGACAAGTAATGGCAGTGAGAAAACCAGTAGCACTATTTATCAATTTTAGGCTGTATTATAATGCATAGAGTAAATTATTAATGAATAAGACAGCATGATAAAGGACCCCAAAGTGGCACTGAGAGCTTCTTAGGCAATGGGAAGAGCCCCACAGCTGCTGCCTTGATGGGAAAAGAGTGTGTGTGCATAGGTCAGCTCTGCAGCAGTTGCTAAAATGTCAGCTTGTTACTTTACAGATACACTGGAGTGACTCTGTTCACTCTGAAAAATTGGCATGATGCTCATTGTGCACATTTTTAATAAGTCTTCAAAAATATTAATGTCTAGAGAGTGATATAAATTTAGGCTGGATTAGAGATCCAGAGCCTGGTTTTGGGCATAAATTTTAATGCATCTGGGGAAAAAAGGTTGAGATCAGCATCTTCACTAGATGGTTTTGCCAAGGAAGCCCTGACTTGGAACGATGCTCTTGTGTTCGGGGGCTGCGCCTCCGCCTGTTGGCTCAGCATCTACTGGGGTTCTGGCCACATCTGCATTGCCACACAGGCATTAGGGCTTCTGTACAGTCTGTAGTAATTTTGGAATTTCTGTTTTGAAGGATATATCTGTGCATAGCTGACTCACCACTTCTCAAATTTAAATTATTAGCCACTAAATATGATCTTCTGGTAGTTTTTCTTTCCCATGGATATAGACTATATCAGGGTATCTTGCCAACACTAGAATATTCTTTAACAGAACTACAAAAAAGACTTTTATGTACTCTTTAAGATGCATATCAAGTAGTGAAAGCCTTTGTATAGAAGAATATGTCTATTTGTTTGACGATTCTGGTGTTTACTCATGTTCTGAGGTCCCTCGCCACCACTTTGGTGTCCTTAACATTGGTAGTTCTCATTCTTCCTTGCATGAAGAAATCCTAATCCACCATGAGCATCTCAGGTGACAGAGGGAAAGCCTTTCTCAACCATTTCATTCACATGCCCAGGAATATAGGTGTATCCCCAGGGTAGCACATATTTCACCTTTACCAAGGTGGTATATGAGCTAGTTGACTAGAGCTTTGATTATTCTCTCATTCCTCCTTGTTGCTTGCTCTACTCACTCTTCCCACCTCAGAATAGGATCTAGGGGGCACATGCTGAATGCCTCAGAGCTTTGCTGATGTGAAGTGGCATTTTACTTTTATCCAGTGGATATGTTGCTGACCAACACAGAAGAAAAGGCTACATTTTCTTAATACTAAATTCTGTGCCATGCCTGTTTTGGTAAATTTCCAGAGATTCATGTGTTTTTGAATATTCTCTTCTTAAAGGTCTTTACAACCTACAAGTGTTTGATTATATGGTCTGTCTGTCATTATCCCCCATGTTCCAGGGGCAAGTTTCCCAACAGAGTGTCAGTGCTGCTTTATTGCATGGGTGTCAAGTTCAGCTTCTGTTGGAACAGCTTCACTGAATATGTGTTTTCAAAATATTAAGACACATGACTTGGAAAATGGAAAGTTGGGAAATGCAGTCAGTTTCATTGTCATTCAAAAACCTCTGTTGCTTTTCCCTGGGACAGCATTAAACATTGTCGTTGATAATATAAGGATCGGCAATAAGACTTACTCAGGCCAATGGGATGTGACAGGCAGTATGTGTAGCTCTAATATTCAATAAGTATATTGAAAATTTTGTGTACTAAACTCAGCTAAAAAGCCACATAAATAAACTAAGTATTTCTATTTTTAATTCTTTTTGTATATAAGTGATTTAATTCATAACCTGTCATTGTTTAGGCATTTATGTACATGTTGCCGTATGTGAAAAAAAATACATGATTTCACAAATTTAACCCTGAGAACTGTACAGCTTACTAAAGAAGATATTATTATGGTATACACTCAAAATTAAACTTTTAATAAGAAAGAAAATAATTCAAGAAAGTGATCATTTACACTTGGAGGGATGAAGAAGAAAGGAATCATGGAAGATGTAGCATTTGACCAAGGCCTTGAAATATGGATGGGAGAAGACATTATTTTAAGAACAGTGAGTTTGAATCAGTAGAGTCAGGAAATACAGACAATTATTTTGTGTCTGGGATAGCAGTGAGTTTCAATGCTGTGCTTCTGAAATGTGTGGAGGGAGCAGTGTCAGGGGCCTAGAGATAGCAAACCCTGTGGCGAGGGTCCTCAAATAGCGTGTCATGCTAGTGTTCCATATTTACACAGAATGGAATGTAAAACAACAGAGCTGTACTAAATCCATGGAGAGGGAAGCCTTATTCCATTAATGGTATTTCAAAAATTGGTTGTATATGGAACAAAAAGCCATACTTTTATGTTGTGTGAAACTCATAATCGCCAACTCTCAAAATAAGTTTGTAGATAGATTGTGAATTTTTATAAGCCTAAAAATCAAAAGAAGTGAAATGGATAAATGCAATCACATGCAAAAATTTAAGCATCTATATGGCCTCCACTTAAAACTATTTTAAGTTTTAAAATGAATAAGTAGGAAAATACTTGCAGATGATACAAGTAAGGATTAGTATATGAAAAACTAAGTGAAAGGTAAAAACAGTAAGAGGAAAAAGAAATGAGAAAAAATAAATAATTATGAGAAAATAAGATTAAATACAGAGGACAAGCAAAATATTTAAAGAAATCAATCAAAGGGACACATTTGTTTCTCATGAGAATTAGCAAAAGTGAAGAGATATACAATACTATCAGGCTTGCAAGGCAAGATAGGTGCTTTTGTAAAGTGCTGATACTGTCAGGGTACATTGGTATGATTCTTTTGCAAGATATTTGATAATGTATATGAAAGCCTTAAACACTGGCTTAGCAAGTTATCTTTTGGCATATTCATCCTAAGGAAATAAGCCTAAATGGATCAAAAGAGCTCTGCTCAAAGATATTTAGTTTTATAAAAATGGAAATCACCTAAATCTATAGCATTGAGGAATTGGTATTTATAAACTATAGATTTCATGTGTATATATTTGATGGAAATTTTGAAATTGTGTTTACAGTTTGTGACAACCATGAAAATATTTATGTGATGATGATGATGTGATACATGCATTGATCAGAGAAGAAACACACACACACACACACACACACACACAAGAAAAAACTGGAAGAAATTCCCCAAATTGTTAAACTTTGTGTTGAGTTTATTAAGTGCTTTTTTTTCTCTTTTATATAATCCTGGCTGAAAGTGTAGTTGATAATATAATAGGAAGCCAGGGTATAAAACCATTCATCTTCTACATAAAGGTAATAGTTATATGAGTGAATCAGACTGCAAATGAAAAGAATGCAGGGACAAACACAGACAGAGACATGGAATAACTTCTGGAAAATGCATGTATTTGGGGGAAGGAGAATAGGACTCTGTCAGTCTTACAGAAGAAGGAATAAGAAAGGCAAGGTCTCCTGAAACTAAGAATAGAGGCAATGTCAGGCAAAGTGGACCACCCATCAGCAAAAGAGGGAGGAGGATAACGGAAGTTGGCAATTGGCAAGGCCACTGAGTTTTCATGGATGGAACTTCAAGCAGTTTTGTGAGAATCCAGGAAATAAAAGACAAATATTACACTAAACATGACATCCCAAATGGGCTATCTTCTCACTCTTTAATAGCGGTAGTGGTAGAATTCTAAGATGTGCTTTCAGAATGAAGCAATAAGGTTTATTGCTAGATTCTGCATATAAGAAAATGGGCAGAGGGTGGGGAAGTAGCTCCGTGGTAGAGTGCTTGCCCATCCTGTGCAAGACGCTGGCTTTAATCCCCAGCACCTCCCAAAGGAAAGAGAAAAGAAAAAGAAAACAGACAAGTATTTCTCTAAGGATCTCCTTAGTACCTTTTCTGTGGCCAGAAAGAGCTTCTCAGTGTATATTGTTGATCTCCATGGAACTGAACTTCTCTGCCCCTCTAGTTCTCAGGATGCCCTTGAACTACTACAGTTGGTCTAGGGTCAGTGCCTCCAGTACCTATGCTCAGAGTCCTCTGGATGACTGACAAAAGTTGTTTTGCCCAGTAAGTCTTAAGTCGAATCTCCCTTATCAACAATGGATGAGAAGGGGACAGTCATCCATGAAAAAATAAACAAGGTAATTGGCATTATTCTGTATTCTAAGTTTAAAACTTCCCCCAAAGTTTTCCCAGGGACAGTTCCCAGCTGAGCATTTAGCCTTAGGAGACTATCCTCATTAGTCAGTCAGTCTATCTTTAAAAATAGACTGATGTACACTCCCTTTTCACTTCCATAAATACATTCAGGTGGGTAGAAGCAAACCCCGGGGTTGTGGATTGACCCTCAGTCCTTGGGCTTTCCTGATGCATGCTGTTGACCTGTGGAAGTCAAAGCAAAACCGTGTCTGTTTAGTCTCTTCACCAGAATAATATCCTTGTTGGTTTACTACAGGTGCCTATCCTCGACTCTCACTGAGTTTTCGGCTGAAGAGAAACATTGGATACTTCATCCTTCAGACTTACATGCCCTCTATACTGATCACTATCCTCTCGTGGGTGTCTTTCTGGATTAACTACGACGCATCTGCAGCTCGAGTTGCCCTCGGTAGGTGCTGCTTTTAACCAGCATCTAAACTGCAAAGTGACAATGTCATATGGTATTAAGGGAGTTTAAAGGCTCTGGTTCAGTGACGACTTTTTGACATCCCGACACCAGTCTTGTCCATATAGTTACTTTTTTTTTATCTTGAAACACTAATTTCATGCATGATTCCCTTGATGTGTTAATTTAATTATAAGGCTCAAATATGAATTTTCATGCCCATGAAAGGGAAAATATGCTTGTAGAATATTTGCATAATACAACTATTTTTGACACTAATTTTAAAGCTAGGATTAACATCTCCTGCTCAAAATTATTCCATGGCCCAGAAAGCAGACTTGATTAATTGTGTATTCTTTTTTAAGTAAGAAAAATAGTCAAATACTATAGCATATAATTGGAATTACACAATTTAATGAACATTAAAATAGGCAATTAGATTCTGAGTGGTTCCCAAGAATCTTAGTGATCTTTTCTGACCCTTGGTTATTTGGCAACTGGATTATTAGCTGGTGTACAATATATCTTATAGGTTTCAATATTATTGTTAATGTTGATTTTTAAGGGAAGGCCTATAGGTTCAGAAGCATCCTCTACTCAGCTAATTATTATGAAACTTCATGAACAAAATAAGTATTTGAATACATTTTAGGCAAGTACAGAGCTGATGAACAGTCTCCAGGCCATTCATCCTTTGTGTGGGGTTGGATTTAATTCCTGAAAGTGAAATTAGCAACAGTACTTTTAAAAATTGATGGAAAAGCATTATCAACAATCTTGCTGATAAAGTAGTTAACAGAAAAGCATAAAAATTCAGGGTTCAAATTTTCTCATCTTGCATTCATTTTCCTGTTTATCAACATTCTTCAGGCCTTACATTGATTATCATTTTTTCTTAGAGAGAGAGAGAGAGAGAGAGAGAGAGAGAGAGAGAGAGAGAGCATGTGTGTGTGAATGTCCTAGACTTAAGCTATGTGATTTGCACAGTTGTGACTTGAAGATTACACTTTGTCCCTAGGAAATAGCACACAAGTGTAGTTTAAGGGAAAAAAATCAGGGAGCTGTTCCTAAAGGTGTTTAGGTGAATTTTTTTTTTGAAAAAATACTTTAAAATGTCAAAAAACTAAGAACAACCTTGTATGAATTGTTATGTATTTCTAATGAGTATGGCAAGCAAAATTCTCTTTAAAAATTCTCTAGAAGTTCTCCACAGCCCGAAGTGAATGCACTGTAACCTCAGTCTTATGTAGGTTTTACTTGGTTTTCATTTTAATATTTCTAGATTACTCTTTGTTAAACCATTTTCATTTTTCTCATTTGCAAAAGTCAGACGTACAATGAATTTGTAAGATTTCCAAATTTTGTGGAACCGTGTGCTTATACAATTTTAGGTTGTTCCTTTTAAGAAAAGCAATACAAAACATGTAAATGCAAGATTGCTGGGTTCTCTCCCCAGACCTAGAAGAGGTCTGTGCAAGTGGAGAACTGGAGCTGAAAGTACTTTAGCTTCAGAGTGAATATCTGCAGGGACTTTGTGATTAACTGCAGACATTAGAGAAATATGAGCACCAAAGAGCCATAATTATCTGGCGTCATCAGGGGTGAGGTGTACTGAAAGTGTCAATCTTTTAAGTTTCCCAGCTACTACAAATTCTATACCTTTTTACTTGTAAAATATTGTCTTCCACAATATGAAACAAGATAAAACAGGTAATCTATCCAAAATGGGTTGTAATCAATCCAACCTCATTATGATATATGACAGTAGATTCTACATTTTCTTGACACAGCATTATTATTTCAGGCCTAAATTATGTCTCTGTGGCTTTGTGAGGATGAAGAAATGTTCTGGATGGATTTCCTAAGGTTTCACCACTAGAGTACTATCAGTTTCTTCCAGGTTAGAGATCAGAGATGCAGGCTGAGGGGCAGGAGTGAGTAGGTATTTATGAGTCATTAACTTGAGGCCCAGAGGTCAAGAAAAAAGATATGATCACAGGGCTGCAGGTCCAGTAGGTCCAGTCCTGCTCTCAGCCTTGGACAGCACACTTATCCCCTCTGTCCCTCCCACCAGCATAAGATCTCTCTTAAATCTGTCTGCAGGTATATAACCCAACTGGCTAAGGAAAATATGCATTAAGGTCAGGAATATAAAATATCATCATCATCATCATCAAAACAACAGCAGCAAAGATAAGGCTGAAACTTATCAAATGCATTCTCCACTAAGGCTGTTAGCATAATCACCTATTCTGCAGAAGATCCATTGCAGAAGAGGCAGATCCACTGCTCCCATTTTGCAGAGCAGGAATATGAGGTACAGAGAAACTAAATGAATGGTATAAAGTCACAAAATTACTAACAGTCAGAAGAGAGATGTCAGTACAGTTACTCTAACTCTAGGGCCTCTCCCTTAACCACTGTAGGTGCTCTTGTCCTCCCTTATCTTTGCTTCCCCTTTCTGCCGTTTTAGTTAGCCACATCAACTGTGATCTGAAAATATTCAACTAGAAATTCGAGAAATAAACAGTTCATGTTTTAAATAAATTTTATTACAATATATTATTATAATTGTTCTCTTTTATTATTAAATATTGTCACTAATCTCTTAGTGTGTCTAATTTATAAATTAAAACATTGCCATAGGTGTGTACATATAGGAAAATCTTAGAGGTTAGCACTATCTATGACTGCAGGCATCCACTGTTTGTCTTGGAATATATCCTTGTGGATGAAGGGGGACTACTTCATTCCTAATGTGCCAATAGACACAACATTGAAGAGTTATTTGGTCTACTGCATTGTAAACACCATGGATTTTTTTAAAGGAGAAATAAAGCTAAGCAAGTATTATTATTATTATTATTATTATTATTATTATTATTATTATTATTGGATCCTGCTATAAGAGGATATGGCCATGGTTATCAGTTTGGGTTGGAGAAATCTCCATTCTACCATCTCCTCCCTGATCATCTTGTTTCACATCATGCTTTTTGAAATACTTGGAGTGCTGTTTGCATTCATCCCAGAGGGTTGCACTATGGTAAATACATCTGATTTCCAAATGAGGTCATGACAGTGTAGCGTTTGCACAGACAGAGTGGTGCTTAGCAAGGACCTGACCCCCAGAGATATTGAACTGGTAGTGTTAACAACCACCACACTGTGAAACATTGTCATTAGAGGGTCTCCCTCAAAACCCTGAAGTCCAGTGATTGGTAAATAACAGTATCTGTGTTTTAAGGGTGGAATTGTATAGTAATATAATTTAGGCCACATTATTTGGATCAAAAGAAAGAGAAATAAAATGTTTTGATTATATGATGCTCATAAAAGCTACTTTTATTTCATAGTGATATTTATACATGCATTTTTTGAAATAAAGTATTTCATTAGCATAATCTAAATGAGAAATAAATTGAGGCTAACAATCAGTGGAGAATCATACCAGCCTGGTGAGTGTACAAAGACTGTGAAAGCCACTACCACCCAGCCAGTGCTCTAGTCAGATGTGTCTCCTTAGAAGGTAGTTTAAGTCCAGGAAACCTAAAGCCACTGAAGAATTGTTTTCTGAGATGTTGTTAGTATTAATTCCAGTTAGTATTTATTAGCACATAACCAATGCTTTTTAGACATTGTCTTTAGACTTCTTAATAGCAACTGATAATTGAGTTGGAGTTGGACTTTGGGTCTGTGCCATGTCACTCTGCTATCCATGCTGTGAAACACTATAGTACCTTACTCTCCATAATATCTTAGATAGCAAGTAAAACAGAAGAAAAATTTTGCAAATGTAGACGGAGAGTTCATATGAGCCCCAACTGGAAAGTCAGGAGCACTGTGTTAGTTCATTTTTCATTGCTATACCCAAATACCTGAGGCTGGGTAATATGTAAAGAAAAGATATTTATTTAGCTCACTGTTTAGTAAATGTTAAGAGCATGGCAGCAACTTCTGCTCAGCCCTGATGAAGTTTACCTTGACAACCTCACAACTTTACCTTGATGGCATCAAGGTGATAGTACACCTGAGAGGAAGAGGTCACATGGCCATATGGGAAGCTAGAGAGCAGGGAGGGGTCAGTTTTGCCCTTTCAGAATGACCCACTCTCTCAATAACCAAGGTGTCCCATGAGACTACTTAACCCCTTCTGAAATCAGTTCTCCAACCACCCAACAAACTTGCACAAGGTCCCACCCTTTAAAGATTCCACAATTTTTAACAGTGCCATTCTGGGGACCAAGCTTTCAACATATGACACTTTAGGGGTGGGTACAGTCAAGCCATACTCAACCTATAGCAGCCATTCACTAAAGAGTCTTATTAAAGTAATCCTTGATCCTGTGCTGATGGGCATCGGGCCAGATCACAGCCCACACTCCTCAGGATCTCACTGACCAGGCTGAGATCCTGTGAGATGGACTGATTTGTCCTCATCTAGGTTTTCAGCCCATTTCCTGGTGATATCTACTGAGGCCTGTGTACACATTCCCATTCAAACTTCTCAGCTAGAGAGGCAGAGTACCAATTAAAGAAAAGCATTCAGGCTTCCCAAATCCATTTGGAAGGGGGAAAAAATAGTAGCAGCAGCAACATTACAAAAATTTTGAATAATGTCAAGAACGCTTAATTTTGTAGCATTTGTATGGTGTTTTTTTTTCCATTTATTTGTAAACTGTAATTATCCCATTGCCATGTTCAAATTTTAAAAAGTCCCCAGGTGCACATGAATGTGATGTTAAAGGAAACTCTTAAAATATTCTAACATCTTAGATTTCCATACATTCCATAAGCAATCGTGGTTTGCAGTTACACATAAAAATAGCTTCCCCATTCTTCAGTTCTCTTCTCTGCTGTTAGTAGCAGAGCAGAGCTTGGTGGAGAGAGAGAATTTGTTGGAGATAAGGACTTGGCTCTCTTCCCTGCTCTTCAGCTTTTCACAGGCAAACTGTGCTCTGTAGTCTCGAGGTCCTCCCACGGGACACAGAAGCTCAGAATTCATGCCTCTGAAGATGGAGTAGGAAACCAGAGGGCTTCAAACTAAGATGCTTAACAAATGGCTGTTTTTATAGTGGCCTGGGCTGTGACTCAGAACCTCTGTCTTGGGATTGCTGACCTATCAGGCTTGCACTGCATCTCACAATCGGGTACAATAGTTAATTTTTAGCTTAGAGAGGTTGAAAAAGTCTATTACTGTGTGAGGGAAAATTGTAAAATATGGGTCTTAGGTTTAAAGACTAAACTGAGTTTCATTAGGGAAACAGTGAGATCATTCACACAATACTATATAAGTAACTCAGCAAAATTACAAAAACAAATTTTAAAGAACTTGATCAGTTGTCACAGAGTATGACAAGATTCTATAATATGAGCAATACCATTACCCCTTGATATAAGCAAACCTTTCCTGAACAGGTTATGTGTAGTACAGGCTCTTGATTAAGGAAGGAAATAAATGACTGTGAGATGGTCAGTCCTTGGGAACTTTGCCCTACTGCTTCCTTATCTTTGAGCTGATAAGTGGACCTCATCCTAAATGACATATTATAATGATGATGATAATGGTAATAATAATAATAATAGTTCATTTTCTCATTTCTCTTGCTTCCAGTTGACACTGAAGTTGGGATTTATTTCTCCTGACAAGCATCATTATCTGTCTTCTCTCCAACCATTGACCTCATCCTATTCATTCTTCTTCCTGGGGCTTTCTTATCAAGACACTTATTGCTTTATATTGAATTCTGGATGATTTTCATTTCTTTGAACATTCATAAGGAGCACATTCTTTCTAGCGTCCCTACATATCTATCCTTCCATTCTCAAACATCCATTCTCTTTATTGGTAAAGTGTGTTGGAGGCAATACCCCCACATGGTCTCACTTCCCCAGAGTAGAGATGTAACACTGCTGTTATGAAGTGTGACAGTGCCGTGTACATGACACACTGCAAGCTCCGTTGGTTCCAGTTGCCCAGTAACATTCAGTCGTGTTATCCAAGTGCTTTAAGGTATTTGAGAAAACATAAAAAGGGAAGACCGGAGCAGCAAAACCACAACCACTCAAAGCTCTGTTTGTTTCCTAGGGATCACAACTGTGCTGACGATGACAACCATCAACACACACCTTCGGGAAACTTTGCCCAAAATTCCCTACGTCAAAGCCATTGACATGTACCTGATGGGCTGCTTTGTCTTTGTGTTCCTGGCCCTTCTGGAGTATGCCTTTGTCAACTACATTTTCTTTGGAAGAGGCCCTCAAAGGCAGAAGAAGCTTGCAGAAAAGACAGCCAAGGCGAAGAATGACCGTTCAAAGAGCGAAAGCAATCGGGTAGGCCCCCCACCCCTGCAGCACAACAGTTACTGAATTTAACTGCATGACATTTGAATGCCAGTTGTGTGGGCTCGTTGATCATAATCTGAAATGTTTCTTTGTGCAAGTCACCGAGTTCACATCAAACCCATGTTAGTACAGATGCTGGAGAAGTTAGCATCTTCCCAATTTCCTATAAAAAGAACAGAATGGGTAGATCCTGGAATGAATGAAACTTTGGAGCATGGGGCCCAAATTTAATGTAAGGAAGCATCTCTCCAGGATGATTCAGTATTCCAGTTGTAAAATTACTGATTTGAACTTTAGCCTGCTATGGCTCTAGGCAGTATAGTAGACAGACATGGCACTTGCCACCCTTCTTCTGGCCCACGGTTCCCTGGAGAAAAATCCAAAGTGCACAATGAAAAGGCTGGGGTTGTGGCTCAGCAATAGAGCACTCACCTAAGCATGTGCAAGGCACTAAATTCGATCCTCAGCACTACATAAAAATAAATAAATAAAATAAAGGTATATAAAAACAAAGAGCACAATAAGTGAGCAGGGCTCTGTGCAGGTGGTTTTGGGGAGGAGCTGGGTGTATTCCACAAAATGTCAGGGCGGGTGGTACCTCAACAGCAGTGGCCCAGGAGGACGAGGAGGACATACTGCCTTGGGAAGCCCTGGGCTCTCTCTCCAAGAGAGCACCAGAGCACAAGCCAGGTATGCCTCCTTCACCCAGCTCCTCATGCAGTTGCATCCTTCTAATCACAAAGTGACTTTGTCATTAAATATCACTTCAATTTATTTTAAATGAAAGCAGTGGTTTATTATAATTGCAAACAATATTTTAGTGAAAGCACATTGTAGTTTCTAGATAATTTTTCTTTTTCATTAACTAATTTATTTATTTTAATTAGATATATATGACAGTAGAATTCATTTTGATTCATTGTACACAAAAGCAGCACAACTTTTCATTTCTCTGGTTGTACATGATGTAGTGTTGCACCATTTGTGCAGTTATACGAGTACCTGGGATGATGATGTCCATCTCATTCCACCATTTTTCCTGCTCACATGCCCCATCCCCGCTCCACCTTCCCCTTTGCCCCACAAAAGTTCCTCCATTTGTCCTATGCCTCCCCCATTAAGAATCAGCATCCACTTATCAGAGAGAACATTCAGGCTTTGGGTTTTTTGGGATTCATCTACTTCGCTTAGCATGACATTCTCCAACTCCATCCATTTCCCTGCAAATGCCATTTTTTTTCTCTTTTAATGCTGCTATATATACACAATATCCCATTGTGTATATATACCAGAGTTTCTTTTTACATTCATCTATTGAAGGGTATCTAGGTTGCTATGAAAGGTATCTAGCTGCTATGAATATTGATGTAGCTGCGATACTACAATATGCTGATTTTAAGTCCTTTGGGTATAGACGGACCAAAGAGTGGGATAGCTGGGTCAAATGGTGGTTCCATTCCAGGTTTTCTGAGGACATCATTATCCCAGGTACACATAATATTTCCATACTGCTCTCCAGACAGATTGCACCAATTTGCAGACCCACCAGCAATTTCCTTTTCCCACACATCCTCGATAACATTTATTGTTGTCTGTATTTATGATAACTGCCATTCTAACTGGTATGAGATGAAATCTTAGAGTAGTTTTGATTTACATTTCTCTAATTACTAGAGATGTTGAACATTTTTTCATATATTTGTTGATCAAATGCTCCTCATAGAGGAAAAAGTAGTCCTAAATCTTCATTATGTAGGATTAGGCCCTGACTTCATTAACAAGATTCCTAAAGCGCAAGAAATAAAATTAAGAATTAATAAATGGGATTGACTCAAACTAAAAAGCTTCTTCTCAGCAAAAGAAATAATCAATGTAAATGAAGAGAGAGCCTGCACTTTGGGAGCAAATTTTTGCCACGCCCATCAGACAGCACTAATCTCCAGGATATATAAAGATCTCAAAAACCTTAACACCAAAAAACCAAACAACATGATCAATAAATGGCTTAAGGAGCGGAACAGACATTTCTCAGAAGAAGACATATATTTGATCAACAAAGATATAAAAAAATGTTCAACATCTCTAGATAATTTTTCTAATTGATCATTTCACTTCTTTCATTCCCTCAAATCCTCAAGAATATATTTCAACTTGTTTACAGATTGGCCTTGTTCCTACATTTCTTTTGGTTTTTAAAATTCCCATTGTTAAAGCTTCTTCTGTCTCAAGACTGTGGAGATTTCCCTGCACTTTCCCATTCCATGGTGGGTCCGCCCCTCACAGGGAGTGAGCAGCTCCTTGGAGTATTGCCTATGCCTGCGGTGGCCCAGAATAGTCTGCAAATGTTCATGAATGAATGGAGGCATGTTAAATGAATGTAAATGGCTCCTTTCCTTTCAGCAAAACATAAATAGAGTTGGTCTGAAAAACCCAGGATCTGTGAATAAAACTAGGCTTTCTATAGGCAAAATTATCTTGAATTTCTTACTGGAAAATATACTCAGTACCATACTGCTATATTTCTAAAGAGGTCTGCATCCTACTATGAATACACAATTTGCTTTGGCCGTGCTGTTTCCAGGGAAACTAGAATTCGTCACATCATTATTGTTTCCATGACAGAGGCACACATACACACACATACAAATACAATGCTGTCTCTCCAAATTCCTTCTCTGTTTAAACAAATTATGAATTTATTTTCTTTTCTCTAAATTGAAGCTGTTTAGAATGGTCCAATTGTTGTGCTGCAGAAATACCTTTTTAAGAGTGAAGCATGAAATTTTAAACAAAAAAGACAAAAAACAAACATCTCTAACATCCACTGAGAAAATTAGCAGAATATAGACACAATATATTATAAATCAGATGCAAAGGAAATTTTCAATTGACTCATGAATCCATTTTTTGTTCTTCGTTTGTCAAAAAATTTGCTTCTCTGTTTTCCCAGAGGTTTTGGTAACCCTTTAAATGTTGATATTTTTCAAAAATCTGTAATTGTTAATCAGCTCCTAAGATGTGAAGTCAATGTGAAAATGTATGTATTCTAATTTTTGATGCATATTTAATGCTTTTAAAGATAAGGACTAAAAAATTATTCCTGACTCACCTAAAAATGTAGTGGTAATTTTTAAGTAGAAATTAACCACCCAAAAATTTTATATCAAGTCATGGGGAAGAATATAAGAAAAGTGGGAAAAGTATCAGAGACCTTATGCAAAACAAAAATGTCACTATACATACAGAAAAATAACTTCAACTGTCTTTTGCAAATATTGAGTCATTAATTTTTCCTCTAACACGTGGGATTTTTATCAGTGTGGCCAGCTATACCCTGTAGCTTTTCCCTGATAGCTACTGGCTCTATAGTAGGGACTTGGCTTATCTTTGTCTTTTCTGAGACCCCTGAGGCATGTCAAGGTGAGGAAGTAGCCTTGTGGCTCCAATAAGGAAACTAAACCACCAGTAACTGCCTCTAGAACTGTAAATTTATTGACCCTCCTGAGAGACCATGAATAAATTTTCCTTATATGTAGTGTCATGTCATATTCTAACTCAGTAATTGATCCATGGATGTTTGAAATGTTTGCATACTCACATAATTCCTCCTTAATCCAGTGATCTAATGTAAGCCCTGACTTTAAGTGATTTGTGCTTATGGTGTATTTGTTCCTGAGTTGTTTCTGTACCCAAGAATTAGTCTTTAGTTACAATGCACACATTATAGTTACGAGCCTTGTGGTATTTTCCAAGTTGTCCAGTTGGTATTTAAATTTCATAAGATGTCAAGAAGTCAAAATTCCTGTCAAGAAATGAGCACCACAGATTCAATACCATTCCTACTAAACAGCAAGATCTTGTTCCTTACATGACAAATTCTGTCTTATTCTTCTAAAATTAGAGTCTTAACTGAAGCTGGAAGGTAAATAGAGACAGAGAGAGAGCCACTATATGGCATTCTAGCGACATATTCCCTGAAAAAGGTCAAAGACCCCTCTGTGTATTCTGGATATTCTGGATAAGATATTAGGTTTTTTTGTTTGCTTTTGTTGTTGTTGTTGTTGTTGATGTTTAAGATTTGCACCTGTCAAGGTTCTAGAGCAGGAAGAAAAACTTCATTGAAATCGATGATTCTAATTATAGTAGATATGAGATGGACCCTTGAAAATAACAAGTATTCATGAAATGTGTTAAATTGAAAGTCATTTGTCATTCGATATAGGGAATTACAGAACTCATATTTCACCACAGTCATTTATATTTTAAGACCTACAATATAGATGATAGAAAACGATGAGCATCTCTTTTGGAAATGTTTGTTTAAATTTTTTAGTTTCTAAGATTTAACACATTTTAATAACCCTGTAATCCTTTCAGGAAAAAATTTTCAGGTGATTTTCATGTAAATTTTCTATACTTTGGTTCACTTTTTAATGAAACCATGTGAGTGTAAAACTATAAGGATAAGGAGCCCAACTGTTTCCCAATAAGATTGTATTAGTTATTATACATTTACGGTGTTTTGTATGTTAGAATAAGGCTTACCTGCACTGTTGTTTCCAAGTGTCCATCTACCCGAAATAAGAATAATGCAAATTTCCAACAGTTCCCCAGTCCTATGGCACGTAAGACAGCTACAAACGATTCATAAAAGTCCAATGCATTCAAGAGCATTTTAGTTTTGCAAATAATTAGTGAGATTCATAGAGAATTGGGTGTAGCTTCCCTCAGGTGAAGCTTACCTCACTAGAGTTCAAAGGCAAAGACAAATATACAACATGGACCACAAAGTTTTGGGACATTGATGCATGCAGATTTATCACTAAATCTTGAAAACTCAACCCAACACGCAATTGGCCTCATTTTTATGTGTTCTCCACTCACCCTGTGCAGTCTCTGAGATCACCATATTTGTTCTCATCCCTTTGTCAGCTGTTACCCTGTTCTCTCTACCAGAACATCTTTCTTCTTGCCCAGTGTCTTCCTCTCCTTCAATCTCAAGGCAGTCATTTTCCTTTACGGCATTTTCCTTGATTTTTTCCCCTACCATTTGTCTGAATTCTGCCTGTCACTCCATACCCCAAACACTGACTTTGTTCCTGTTTTTCCAACTTCTAAGACACATTCTCTGTGCCTGTGAAATGAAAAACACTTAGATCCCTTGTGCCCACCAAGCCTTCCCCATTTTGTAGTATCCAGTTCCTGGCATGTACCAAAATACACATGGTATGATTCCCAGGTGGCAAATGTTCATGTAACATGTATCCATGAAAGTGTGGCCTTTGGTTCCACCTGACTGGAGGTGTTTTTGTTTTTGTTAGGTTTGGTTTGGTTTTGTCTTTCCAATTTCCTAGTGAGAAGAGACAGGAAAACTCACAAATGTCATGTTTTGGGGTTTTTTAAAGTTCCTTTTTCTTTGGTACTGGGGATTGAACGTTGGGGTACTTAACCACAGAGCCACATCGCCAGCCCTTTTTATGTTTATTTTTAAAATTTTACCTTAGTTCAAGACAGGGTCTTGCTAAGTTGCTTAGGGCCATGCTAAATTGCTAAAGCTGATTTTTAATTTGCAATCCTCCTGCCTCAGCCTCTCCAACTTCTGGAATTATAGGCATTGGCCACTGTACCAGGCTAAACGTCATGTTTTTTAAAGCCAGGTGAAACTGAATCATTAGGATTCTTAAAGTACATCATTTCTTTAAGAAAATATAGTTCTTTCCTTGGTATTTTGTTGCACAAAAAAAAATGTTAATTTAGATCTCTTAGATTTTGATCAAAGAAGATTTTTCATACAGTCTTTCTGAGATTAAGATGGTATTTTTAAAAATGTATTTAAAGGGCAAGATGCAGTCTTTTTAAAAATGTGTTTGCTGATTGTTCAAAGTTCTCACCTGCTAGATTCCTTGAGGGTGAGAACCTTCTCATTTTTATGTTTGTGGTCCTGAACCAGGTCCTTGGTGATGGCATATAGCAAGTGTGCAGCCATATTTTGCACGAATATTTCTGGAAAAGCCCAGGTTCCTCATGTTCATGTCTCCAGTGAGATGACCTCCTGAAGCGGACCCTGGAGCTTTCATCTCGTGGTTCTATTCTTTAAAACATAAGATAGAATACAGAGAACCATTTTCTAGAGCTAAATAATGTTTGACAGTTTTTGTCCCTCTCTTGAAAAAAAAAACCAATTTCAGTTTTCTGAGATTCCAATTAATAATATCATTATTATTGAAAAGAATAAATTCTATATTTGTATTTTAAAAATAAACATTCGTCTTCCATTTGGGGTTATTGTCTGATTCGCCCTCAGGTACATATTATTTTTAAACATATCAGCTTACCATTTAAGTAGACCTGTTTAAAATGTTGGAGACTTAAATAAGACCGAATTGAGTTTGTTTAATAAATGACCTCAACTTATTTATTTTCATTAAGCAGTGACCAAAAGCAGATATTTGGTGGAATGTCACCCAGATTTATTCCAGTAATCTGAAGTAATGGAACAAAAAATGAATTAAACAGGATCCAGCTCACTGGCTGAATTTCTTCCCCACCCCTTTATCCAGGACAAGATGTCCAGTGTGAGCCAAAAGATTCATTCCCTCACCATCCAATTCACTTCTCTGTGGCATAAAGCAAGTTGGAAGATGCTGTGGGAGATAAAGACTAGTGAGACAGGGTTCTTTCCTGCAGAATCTTTTATACAACTCACCTTTGCTTGGGTAAAGGCCATCTCATATGTCCATGTCCTTTTCCAGTGTCCTCCCTTTTATATCCAAAGCAGGTTCAGTTCACCCACTTCTTAAGGAGAGTGAATGACTACTGGCATTCCACAGCTGACCCTATGTGTCCTGCTGCCAGGTCCCAGCCCAGGACACACTCCTTTAGTCTGCTCACCTGTTTTAGCCATGCCTCAATTTATCTTGGGCTTCTCCTCCCACATCTCTTGGCACCATGAGAGAGTCTCCTGGATGATGCTTCCCTGGTCCTGAAAACAGCAAACAGACTTTGTCATTGAAAAGGTTTTACTGTTCATCAATCCAGAGGAAGATGATAAAAAAGAACAGATACCAAAGTTTCAAAATCTTACTGATGTCTAACATTCCCAGTACTTTTGAGATATAGAAACATCATTAGAATTTTCCTGCCACTGTATAAAAAGTAAGAAAGATATGCTTTTTTATCATTGACCCTTCCTCCCCATAATACTCTTTTGAAGGGCCTGCTCCCCAACATATGTGGACCATTTGCATCTCCAAAGCCCCAACCTGGCTGTCTTCTGTGCTAAGAGCCTGCTGAGTCCCTGAAGATCCCCATGGTGACACCCTTCATCCTGTAGTTCACAGACAACATCTTTTAGGAAAAGCAAACATCTCTGGGCTCAGGACCTATTTGCAGCTATGTGGGTATTCATGTTCTGAGGCTCAGTCAGAGTCAGGAGTTGAGAGGTCATGGTGGGGTCTGAATGGTAAATAACTGTCTCTCCACTCCTCACCACCCTCAGAGCTGCCAAAATATAGGATGGAGCAGGTGGTAGACAAGCATTGTGCTGTTGTGACCACAGCAAGTACACCATGGTGACTTCTGGCAAATACTGGGACTTGTGGTGATGGCAGGAGGGGAGCAGTTCTCCACAACTCTGGCCTTTTCTTTTCTAGAATGCCCTAAGGGGAACGGAGACCAGTCCACTGAACTCTAACTAGAAATCTTCTCTACACTGTCTCCTTTCAAATTCAACACTTACACCAGCAAACTTGAGCTGTGCTTCAGAAATATGTCATTTTTCTACTTAGAAATCACATTTATGTTTTGTTACCAAAAGTGTAAAGTTGGAACTCCTTAACCTGACATACAGAAAACCTTACTGGCCTGACTCTGGTCTTCTTTCGCTAACATTACTAGATGTCCTTTCCTATTATAAGATGACATGAAGACGATAATAAGCTGAGCATGTGCCAGGACCCTTGAGTGTGAAGCTGTTATCTCCAAAACTTGAGTACCATTCGGCTAATTTGTCTCTCTCAAAATACATTACTTAATCTTTGAACTTTTGCTTGTGGTCCTTTCCTGTTTTTGTTTGTTGTTTGTTTGTTTTTAACTAGTGGTGGGAATGAAACCCAGGTCCTGGGGCACTCTAGACAAATATTCTACCACTGAGCCCACTCCCAGTTTTCTTCAACTCATTTTTGGAGCCCACTGAAAATACATCTTTCTCTCACCTCTTGTAGTGGTTTGGAATATTGCTGTGTCAGATTTCCACAAACTTAGGTTAAAGCAGTGCCCATTTTTACCGCACAGTTCCTTAGGTCAGAAGTGCAGGTCATGGGGGCTCAGCTGGGTCCTCAGTGTGTCCGTCCGACAAGACTTACATCAAGAAGGCTCTGAGGATAAATGTGCTTCCAGGCCCATCACGGGGTTGTCCACATGCAGATCCCGGTGTTGCAGGGTGTCAGCTGTGCCTGGCCTTTGCATCTCCTGGCTGTCCTATTCTTTCTATCAACGATAAATTGAGTCTTTCTTAGGCTGTGCATCCCTCTGTTGCTTTCATTTCTCTGACTCTCTCTTCTGCTTCTCCCTGGAGAAAGTGCTCTACTGTTCTTATGAAAACTTATGCTTCGATGGGGCCCACCTGGATAATCCAGGATAATTTATTTACCTTAACGGCTGTACACTAAAAAGTTATGTTGTAACTGATTCACAGCTTCTGGTGAGTTAGGTATGAACTTGCTGGGGGCCATTGTCGGGATTCCCTCACCTCACCTCTGCGAAGCATAGCTAAGTGACCTTTGGTGGTATTCTCAAACACATTGTACTCAACTTAGCGTCTTCTTGGGTGTCCTTGTGCCAGAGCCTGAGCGGCCATTGGATGTTTGCAGCCCTTCCTGAGCCCCTACCAACTTGCTGTCTGGAGCTATTCCACTTGGGGTCCTAGCCCCCTAGTCCTGCTCCAAGCTCCAACAAACCCCTCTCTCTCCCAATTCAGGAGTTGTGCGTGAGTCCTCTCTGCTCACTTCACCACCCTCTCATCCAGCCCAATGTCTTTATTGAGATTAAGGGGCAATACGAGGTGGGAAGACTCAAATTAATATAGTAACAAATTATTCCTTCACAAAATAACTAGGAATTATGGAAGAAGCCATAGATGTTTGACCTAGTGCAACAAGAAGAGGTAGGCTTTCCACAGACAATGAAAGGGCAAGGAAGATGGCCCACCAGGCAGAGGAATGGAAGGCAGAGGGGAATGGACAGAGCATGCTAGAGTGAGTGCCCAGGGAATAGTGGCAGAGGCTGAGAGGCCATGGCACAGATAGGGAAGCGATGGTCTCTTGCCAGCAAGGATTCCACTCAAGTCCCCAGCTTTGGGATGTTTCACTGCAAATTCCATGGCAGACCCACCAATAGATAGACCACTGGAATTGTCATGAGAGATCAGAAACTGTATTTATCACAGAATAAAATGTTATTTTAAAGTTTGGCTCCATGGTAGAAAGGGACTTTAGTCTATTTTCAGTATATCCCATAACCAGGAGGCTTCCTGCCAGGACCAGGATCTGTCAAGGAGACCCTCCATAAATAAGAGTACGTTATCTACTCCACCAAAGTCATTAGGAGTGTCCTTTGATCAGAGGACTATTTGCTTGCTTCTCCACAGTAATTTGGCAATTTGATCTCATCAGAAAAGGGACAAGCAAGCAGGGAGTGTAGCTCAGTGTTAAAGTGAAGTGCATGCTTATCACACACAGGCCCAGGGTTCAATCCACACCACCCTAAAGAAGAAAAGAAAAGGGGGAAATTGAATTCCAGAGAATAGATGAGTATACAGTAGTCATTTTTTTATACCAGGAGGATCCAAGAGCCTCAGTGGAAGCTTGAAAGCACAGATAGCACAGAAACCTGTATACACTATATGTTTCCAACGCACACACAACTATAATGAAACTTAATATATTAATCAGACACAGTAAGAGATTAACACAAACAATAACAATAAAATGATATATTCAAAGTAAGGTGAATGTTTTATTAATATATCTTATTGTACTGTATGTACCCTTCATCTTCTAGTGATGATGTTAGATGACACGGTGCCTGCTTGATGAGGTGAAGTAAAGTTGATGACATCGTGATGTAATGTTAGGCTACTGTTGATCTTTTGACCACAGCTTCAGAAGGACTGTTGAGTCACAAGGATGCTTGTTGAATTTAAGTTGGGGGCAGGTGCTATGGGGCATTTTAGTTTTTACCCAGTGTATACTTATGTATGAATAGTTATAACACCTAAGTTAGGTATTAATCTTGAAAAGCATTTGTGATTTAATTTCTTCTTCAGTAGGACTTATATCTATAATATGAAATTGCAATTTGAAAACCTCCCCTCCCCTTACTTTCTCTAATCTCTAATCTTTGTGTGCATTTTTCTTTCCTTCTTTCTTTTTCAATTTTAAACTTATTTATTTATTCTAATTTGTTAAACATGACAGCAGGATGAATTTCAATTCATAGTACACATATACAGCACAATTTTTCATATCTCTGGTTGTATACAAAGTAGAGTGACACCATCTGTGTCGTCATACACATACTTAGGGTAATGATGTCCATCTCATACCACCGTCTTTCCTACCCCCATGACCCCTCCCTTCCCCTCTCTCCCCTTTGTTCTATCTAAAGTTTCTCCATTCTACCCATGTTCCCCCCACCCAATCCCCACTGTGGATCAACATCCACATCTTATCTTTTCTTCCTTCCTTCCTTCCTTTCTTCCTTCCTTCCTTCCTTCCTTCTCTTCTCTTCTTTCTCTCCCCTCTTCCTTTCCTCCTTCCCTCTCTCTGTCCCCCCCCTCTCTCACTTGCTTGTTTTTTTATTATTACCAGGGTTTGAACCAGGGGTGCTTAGCCACTGAGCAACATCTGCAGCCCTTTTTATGTTTTATTTTGAGACAGGGTCTCCCTAAGTTGCCTAGGGCCTCAGTAGATACTTGAAGCTGATTTTGAACTTGTGTTACTCCAACCTCAGCCTCCAGAGCCACTGCGGTTGCAGGTATGCACTCTGGGCCTAGCTATGAGAATTTTTTAAGTCAAGGAAATAGAGTATATAAACTGCATGTAAATGTCCAACATGACATTTTCCTGAGTTTGACAGATATACAACTTCTCTTGGATATAAGACATGATTAGGTGACATCATTCTGTCCTAGGTTTGCATATAAAAGTTAGTTTTGTGGACATGTCAGCTGCCTCACCATGTGTATTTTCTTCCAATTAGGTGGATGCTCATGGAAACATTCTGTTAACAACACTGGAGGTTCACAATGAAATGAACGAGGTTACAGGCGGTGATACCAGGAATTCACCAATGACCTTTGACAACTCAGGAGTCCAGTTCAGGAAACAGAGCATGCCCCGGGAAGGGCATGGGCGGTACATGGGAGACAGAAGCATCCCGCACAAGAAGACCCACCTACGGAGGAGGTCTTCGCAGCTCAAAATTAAGATCCCTGATCTAACCGATGTGAATGCCATAGACAGATGGTCCAGGATCGTGTTTCCATTCACTTTTTCTCTTTTCAACTTAGTTTACTGGCTGTACTATGTTAACTGAGTGACTGTACTTGATTTTTCAAAGACTTCATTTAACACTGAGTGAAATATTACCCTGCCTGTCAAGTTTTTATACCTGTACACACACACAGACACACACACATGCAGACACACACACACACACACATATATACATACGCAATTGTATATATATGTGAACTTTCTCAGCATATATATAAAATACACGTGTATATGAGGATGTATGTGTATGTGTTTATACACACAGGTGTGAGCACCCATGTGTATGTCAAACAAATACACATACATATATACATTTTGCAGCTATGGACAATTTAACACAGGATGCATATTAAAGAAAGTCATAGTTTTTTCTTTTTTAATGAAAGGGACAAGTATCATCTAAATATTTTGCCTTGAGAATGAGGGTGTGAAACACAATATCATCCCAAAATGTGTCTTTTATTATCATAAGTTAGATGTTTTAGTTTAAAAGTCAGAAAGAAATCCTTAGTTAATCTTCAGAAACTCATACAGTGGTATCTCTAGTTTAAAATGAGTCACACACTTCATATCCTCTCTCTCAGTTTACTGAGTGAAGCCTGCTGGCTTTTTGGGTGATGGGGTTTGTTTTCAGTGGGTGTACTTTCTCGGTCATGCTTTAGTGGATGAGGTGAGTCGCTGGCCATGCGCTTACCTGTTGTCTTAAACGTAGATAGGTCCCATGTTGACGTCTGAACATCCATCTTTTGAAACCCATTGGGAATGAGTGCATCTCATTGTAAGTACTCTGATATCCAGCATGTGTGGGTTTTTCATTGTTGTTGTTGTTCACTCAGAGTGGATCCAGCTTAACTGTTGTGTGGGAACACGGTGGCACGTTTTGGCAATGACATTCAATCACCAAAAATGTGCTCTACATCTCCTATGGATTTCTAGGCCTGATATCCAACAGAAAGCATAGACGTCTCAGGTTCTTTGTTACTCTAAGGTAAAACCATCTAGGCTGATTTTCCCCCTTGCAGTTACGTTATCATTCATTCTTATAACATTGTATGTTACTATAAAATATATTTGCATAATATGCATACATATGTATATTTACCAAGGTTTTGTTTCTTATGCTTGCTATCATGGCAGCATGCAATGTCATATTTTCCATTATGTGATGTAACTACTTTCTGTTATCTAGAAATTAAGATTGAAGCTAAAACACCTCTACTGTTCGCTTTCAGAAACTAAGAAACATCCTCATGCCTTTATTTCTGTATCTGACATGTCTCATAAGCACATCCAACTACTCCTAGGCTGACTAGGATTCTGCAGGAACACTACCAGTACACACCACACATCACCCAACGACCCATGACCGTTCTCTGAGGCAAAAGAGGGCAACCTGACAATTAACACAGTCACTTTTGGTTCCTTCTAATCCACAGCCTCATCAGTATTTGGACTTTTTAAAGCTCGTAGAAACAAGACAAGGTGCACCGGTTTCATAGACGCAACCTTAACTTACTATTTAGATGAGATCTTTCTAAAGAAAAAAAGATGATATATTTTTTGTAAACAATATTTCTATCACAGGCATCCATAAACTGAAATGACTACAGTTGTGCAAACAGGTGTCACAGTGAAGTTCAGCATTTGGAAGACAAAACAAAAAAGCAAAACATGCAGGAAAGAACTGCTAAATTAATACTTTATCCCCAAATGCCACATACACCTCACCCTCTCTGTTCTGTTCAAAATGAATGACCAGAGTCTGGTCCAGAGCTCAAGTGACTAGTGTCAGCTTTTTCCAAATAGGTAGAGGCCCTGCCCTCCCTGAGGATGGGTGTGGTGTGGACTGTCACCATGAGCGGACCACGACTTGATTTTTCTTTGGTGGCCATAGCAACCTTTAATTTGTGGGAGTCCGTGACAGTTCACAACCCACCATCAGAGAAAAACATGATCCACAAAATCTCATGCTAGAGTCAATTACCAATTTTTATACCCGTTTCCCTCCTTCATTACTTTCTTCAGCATCTTCTCCCAACTGCGCTCTCTGGTTTTATTTTTGTCAGGAGATGAGCCAGTGATATCTTGGTCTTTGGCTTCTCTCTGGCATTTTTTTTCCATGGGTAACAATGGGGGAATTCTAAAAGTTCAACAGATTGGGGAAAACCTTGTAAGTGGCCTTATCATTGTTAACATGTAAAAGAAAAAAACACACAAAACAAAACATTTGAAAAGACCTTATCCCCTTCAATACTTCAAGTATCTTTTTTGTGTATCCAGTAATTAAAGATGTGAGCTACACATGAGGAAGAGGGACCCCAAAATGCAAACGAACCTGGACAAAAGCAGTTGATGATTGATTTTAAGTGTATAATTTATACTATTCAGAACTGTGACATTAATTCTTTCTGGGAGAAAAGATATTCAAACATTTTTTTTGATGCACAGTTGAGGTACCCAAATATCAAAGGCAGAGACCCCATGGGGCTCAAAAGAGCAGCAGTCTACTTCCCAAGGTTTTCTGGATTTAAATTTGCATGGTATAGTCATAATAGCTTTTGAGCTTTTTATATGCATTTGGCACCAAGACTGGGATCCACAACTTTGTAGACACTGCGATGAAGTTAACATAATAGCTATACTATAAATAGTGTTTGTAACTACACACACATACACACACATACATACATATATTCTGTAAAAAAAACAACAACAACAAAACACAACTTTTTAAGATCCTTGGGTATGTGTTTGCTTTATCCATTTCAGAAGGAAATTACTTTTCTTCTAATGAAATTATTTTATAGCTTCTCCATTTTTAAAAGTTGTGAGAAATATTGAGAAGAGAATTCTGGCTGTGTTAACACAAAAAAAAAAGAGTTGAATCTGATTCTCGGTTCTGTTAAAAATGACCTCTCATTACTCCACAGTAGGTATTGGAGCCAGCGAGTGACAGTGTTAAGGAGTTCTGAACCCGGATCTCTGACATTAAAGTGAGGTGGCTGTTGCCCACACCCAGACCTCTTGAGTAAGGAGAGAAAAGTTTAATTTGGAAACAAATGAAATTTCTTTCTCAACAACTGAAAGGAATAAACTGTTAATTTTCTCAGTAGTCCTGTCTCCAAAATGCTTCACAGGGGGCTCGAAATGTACAGAGGAATCTTATGATGACAGTTTGCTATTTCCCATATTCAAACGTTCTAGAGACAATTCAAGAGCCCTCCTACATAAACCCCTCCAGAGAAAGACTGATCAGACTTGAGTCATCTTCAGAACAAGTGTCATTCCTGTTCACCGACCCCAGGACTGTCGAGGGGTTTCACTGTCTATACCATGACACACTCATTTCCCCCCTTGAGTCTCAAATGAACTAGAAAGTATGTCATGATAATATTCCCATCAGGTTTTAAAGTGACATGTCCATCTGCAGCATCGTGTGTTTCTAATGCCAGCACTGGAACTTTGACATCTTCTGTCACTCCCATCCAAGGCACTTCTCTCCTGTCCAAACATGGAACTGACATTTCCACCAAGGAGATCATCTCAGAGGGGATGCCAAACAAGTTGGGGACAGATTTTAAGGGGACAGGCACATGGCAGCGGTAGGTGTTCATGTTCAGCATCTAGTAGGTAAACCATTGGTGTTTGTCCCATAAGGGTATGTTCTAAAAAGAGATGTTTCCAACTTTAAGTCTCCTGGCTTGAAAGTATAAACCATTCCATCATTCTTAATTTAACTCTCCACCTGAAACCAGTTCCTATTTCTGGCCATTTTATGAAAGCCAAATTTAAAAAAAAAAAAATTGGTGAAATCTTTGTTACTCTTGAATCTAAGTTGGCTCTCATCGTAGTGTGAGACCTCCCTGAGAGTAACATTGAATTTGGGGCAAGGAGTTGCCCAGGTGGAATAAATTTTCCCAGGACACTAGCTAGTGTGCCTTGGATTGATTACCTCTTCTACTGCATTGAAAGGTGCCATGCTTTCCTGAATTACTAAATTCCCAACACCTGGGTAAACAGTGGCCTCCCAGAGAGTGGCTCAGGTACCATGCCTCTCCCTGGGGACAGCCCCATGAACATGTTTTGTCATTCTTGTCTCATTTTTCTACTTCACAAGTCAGTGAGTGTGTTCAAGGTAAGTACAGAATTATTCTAGTAGGAATAGATGATTGCTGTCATGATCAATTCCCATGTTGATTTCATTTCATTGTAAAGATAAATTTAAACCCGGTTTTGCTTAAGCACATTGATGTAATTTTTGGTATTATTTGACATGAAAAAAAAAACAGCAAAATTGAGTGATAGATACAATATGAAACTTGTTGATGAATGAATTCAAGTTTATTAAAAAAGGACTAACTGACTTAAATGTGAAGACTGATTTTTTTTTCTTCCTTGGCTATCTCTTACTGAAATGGTATGGCTATTTAATCCTGGTCATTCTCAGTTGTACATATGCATTTGGGTTGTGCTAGAAGTAAAAGGAATTGAGCCTAAAACTGATTGCATAAGAGACCAATTGAACTTTGACTCAAAATTTTAAAAAAGGTTGCATTTTAGTTTGAATTTCAAAGGACAGACAGACACACCCAGAAATGTCTGACTTTCTGCAGGTGAATCTTTTGAGAAAAATAAAATTTAAATTAAAGGCCTGGGAACAAGTCCATCAATAACCTCTGGCCAAGGTGGCATTGATCATTATCTTTAGTTCCTTCATTTACTTTCCAGGAAGAAAGCAAAAGGCAATGTCTTGGATGGATGGATGAATGAATGAATGAATGAATGAATTCAGATTTTTGGACACCTCAAACCAGACAAACTTAAGAAATATATCTCTAGGCTCCCAGAGAAATTGTTGACTCATCTTCAAACATGTCAAGAGGAAAGTTCAAAAAGGTTGAAAGTCTCACAAAATGCACTCAGCCAGTTGGAGTTTAATACCAGGTTTACCTTCAAATTTGTATACTTGAAAAAACATTATGGAACTCCTTCAGTAATTTATTACAGATTTGATTTTCATTATTTTTGTGTTTCATTATATGAAGAAGCCTTTTGCATTCATGGTCTTCTCTGGGACCCCGACTTGGACCTATCTCAGACTATTCTTTTGTCTGTGATTAGACTCTTCCTTTGCCTGTGGCTAGACTATTCCTTTGTCTATGGCTAGAACATAACCACATGGACACTTCTCATCCATGACAATATTAAATGACCAATAACTGCAGGAGAAAGGATTTCAAATGCTGACTGAATTTCTTCAAGCTTCTTCTAAAAAAACATCCTTCTTTTGGTCCATGGAGGAGGCCTCCCTGAATGTGGAGTCCAGTTATACCCAGATTTCTTACTTCCCTGGCCCATGGCTGACATGGCCCACATTCACCTTTGGCAGTTTTATAATTCTTGCTCTAACTTCCTTTTTACTAGCTTCTAATGGGTAGAGACTGTCAACACTCCTTGGAATAGGAACATGTTTCTTCAGAAAAGACTGACTCTTTGAAACCTATGATACATTCTTGAGGTAGGACCATTTAGCCTCATGTAGGACTAAATCAGCAGCAGTGCTTGATTGAGGTACTGCTTGTATTGAAGGGACACACTTCCCATGACCCTTGCCTCTTAGATAAGCATGGTCCAATTAGAATCAACACAGAAGCAATGCAGAGGATACAGGTATATAAAATGCAAGAGACTGAGACTGGGGCATGGCTCAGTAGTAGATCCAGTGCATGCACAAGACCCTGGGTTCAATCCTGAGCAATAGTAATAATAATAACAATAATTCACTGCAATGGAAGACCACAGCATGGTGGGTATAAGTGTGTGCATCTTAAAAACAAACAGGGATTTAGGTGGTAGCCCTGAGTCATTTTTATTTATTTATTTTTCTTTCTAATATTCAATAATAGTAGCACATATTGTGGGATACAGTGTGATTTCAGTACATGTATAAAATATATACAAACCAAATCAGAGCAGTTGTCATTTTTCATTCCCTTATTACTTCTTTATGTTTGGAGCCTTTAAAGCTCTTCATTGTTACCCTTCTATGCTGTAGAACATTAGAACTTATTCCTTTAACCTAACTGTATTTTTGTATCTGTTTTGGTCTACTTTGAGACCAACTTTTTTCAGCTTCCACACATGTGGGTCTCCTTCCCCTTCTGAAAGAGAACATACAATCTTTGTCTTTCTGTGTCTGGTTTGTCTCACTTAACAGAATGTCCTCTAGTTTCATCCTTTCTTCCACAAAATTTATTATTTTTATGGCTCAATAATATGCCACTGTGTATATACACCATTTTCTTCATACATTCAGAAACTGATGGGCACGTAGGTTGATTCCATATCATAGTTAATGTGAAAAGTGCTGCAATCAACATGACTGCCACTTTTAGATAAAAAACCCTGTTTCTTTTTCTCATTTTCTACCTCCCATCTTGTCGGCTCTAGCTATACTTTTACAATATCAGGGTTGAAGATATTTACACTCTGCCTGCAATCATAGAAATATGTGTCTGCCATTAATAGTATGTTTACAGATTAAGTCTGAAAGTTGAAAATGAAAAACCCAAATTTTTGAGATATACTTTGCATATTGTTTTATTTTTATTGTAATTATTCAATCATAGTTACAAAAAGAATGGGTTTCACTGTGGCATGTCTGTATATGCATCTATTGTGTTTTTATTATATGCACTCTGCTTACTACCCTATCTTGTCCTCTCTCTTTCCCACTCTCCCCCCGGTTCCCTTCTTTTTCCACTTTTCATTGTTATTATTATTTAGTTTTTATGTATGGGAGAAAACATGTAACATGTTTCTGGGTCTGGCTATTTTCTCTTAACATGCTGTTCAGTGCCATCCATTTTCTTGCAAATGACTTGATCTCATTCTTCTTTATAGCTGGATAAAATTCTACAGTGTATAAATACCATGTGTTTTCAATCCATTCATCTGCTACCAGGTACCTAGGCTGATTCCATATCTTAGTTATTGTGAAAAATGCTTCAGCATATGTAAATATGGGTATGCTGGTGTCTTTTTTATGCTGACTTCATTTTCTCCATTTATATGCCCAGGAGTGATATAGGATGAATATCCAATGGTAGATCTTTGCTAGAATTTTCAGGAATCTCTAAATTGTTTTACATAGTGACTGTGCTAAATTATATTCACACCAGTGATATATAAGGGTTTCTTTGCCTCCAAATCCTCTCCAGTATGTGAATTTTTAATTTTTTATCACTATTATGACAGAGATAAGATGGAATCTCAATTAAGTTTTGATTTGCATTTCTGATGGTCAAGTGTGTTGAACATTTTTTTCATATATTTACTGGCCATTTGTACTTCTTTTTTAGAAGTGCTTGTATTTTAAAATTTTTTTAAATTTGTTCACGTATTTATTGGGCTTTTTGTTAACTTTTTTTGAGTTCTTTCTATATTCTGGATGTTAATTTTCCATGAGAGGAATAGCTGGCAAATATTTTCTCCCATTGAAGGTTGACTCTTCATTCTGTTGATTGTTTCCTTTGCTCTGCAGAAGATTTTTAATTAATGTAATCTCATTTATCAAATCTTGCTTTTATTTCTCAAACTCATGGAGTTTTATTTGAGAAATTATTTCCTATGCAAATATCTTGCAGTATTTCTCCTGTTTTCCTCTAGTACTAGTTTCAAAGTTTCAGGTCTTAAATTAAGGTCTTTGATCCATTTTAACTTGACTTTTCTGAGAGAAAATTATCTAGTTTCAATTTTTCTTCATGTGGTTATTCAGTTTTCTCAACATCTTTGGTTGAAGGGCTGTTTTGTCTTCAACATATGTTTTTGGCCCTTTGTTGAAAATCAGATGACGATAGATGTTTAGATTTATTTCCGAGTTCTATGTTCTATGGTTTTGTTTGCAAATACCATGCTGTTTATTTTTAATTTTTTAGTTGTAGGTGGACATAATATCTTTATTTTATTTTATTCTTACAGTGCTGAAGATCGAACCCAGTGCCTCACGCATGCTAGGCACATGCTCCACCACTGAGCCACAACCCCAGCCCACCATGCTGGCTTTCAACTATGGCTCTATAGTATATTTTGAAATCAGGTATAGTGATGCTTCCAGCATTTGAACTACACTTTTATAAGTACAGTTCCAAGTTTAGCATTGGGTTAAATATGTTAAGATAATCATTAGAAAATGGAGAAAACCCTCAGATACTGTAGTTTTTCTGCCTGGAAAATGGGATTCATTGATTGTCTGTGAGATAGGGTTGTCCAGTCAGTTATTACTGCATGGATGATGCTTAAGATATTTACATTTCCCAGTCCAACCATACTGCAGCCGGGAGGAGTTTATGTAGAAGTTAATTCTAAAGTTGAAAACCCATTGAAAATCTTATGTCATTAAAATTATATTAATATTATTCAAAGCAGAGGTAAACAACTTGCTTGGTATTCTTTCCAGTTTTAGAAGTCCAATGTCTCAATCTTGGGCTGTTCGAAGACTTTTATTCCTAAGGTCCAGTTCAGATGAATTACTTTGCCTACATTCCTTTAACTGATCCAAGGCACATAGCCCTTACGTTTGTTATCAAGACTTTCCTGGGTTTAATTCCTCTCCATCACCCACAAATACCCATTCTAGTGTCTCTAATTTCCACTCTTCTTTTTTAATGAGGAAAGAGTGCTATATTTTCTTAATCTGGTATATAAATATAACATTTTTCACTACTTCAGTCATTACATTTAGTGTTGGAAATCTTTTCTAATTTCCTTCATGAAGATATCCTCCTCAGTGTTGACTCACTTCCCTTGTGAATTAGAGCTGTTCACTTTTTGGACCTGTTGCAAAATCCTTGTCCTATTTCATTCCATTAGACTTCTGGATTCATTACATGATTTTTTTTTTTCAAATAGCCCATGTCTTTCTCTTTTTTGATTTTATGTCCTACATCAACTCAGTTCACTGTCAGTTAATAAGGTTGTATGTGACAGAAAGTTCTTGAGGTTTTAAATTCTTTCCTTAAGTAAGGGTAGCTAGGTATTGACTTGTGGATGAAAGTAATTTCCCTTGAAATTTGAAATAATTGTTCTATTGTATTTCAGCATGCAGTGATACTGTTAATGTGTTTAATGTCAGACTATCTTTGTTACACATAGTTGAGTCATCCCCTAGCTCTTCACTTTCCTATTCTCTCAAATTGTTCATGGCTAAAGGGAGACCTGATGATATATTTCTGGTATTTTATAAAGTAAATCTTTTTTTAAACTATAGTGTTGGATCTTGGGTGAACCTCAATCTAAAACACAATTTTTCTTAGCTCTAGACATTTTTTCTATTTTTTTTAAATCCTTTTTTTTCATATGCACCTAGTCAGATTTTGTATTTAATAGTTTAATCCTTGTCTTATTCTGTTTTCTGTTGCTGTAAAAGAATACCTGAGACTGAGTAATTGATAAAGAAAAGAAGTTTCTTTTCCATCACTTTTCTAGAAGCTGGAAAACTCAAGTAGTAGCATTTGGTGTAGGCTACATGCAACTTAAACTCATGACAGAACAGAAGGGGAAGTAGACCCACATGAAAGATATGAAATGGGGGTCAAATCTCATGACACATAACCCACGCCATGGAGAAAAACATTAACCCATTCTAAGGGTTTCACCACCAAGATTAAAACACTTTCAATTGTCCCTATCCTTTAACACTGCCACATTAAGGAGCTAGGCCTCAACGTAAGTTTTGGTGGAGATAAAACATCTCAAACTATCAATTCATAGCATGTAGTCTTTCTGTTATATTCTAGGATTTGTTTTGTTTTATTTTTCTGTTAGCTATGTGCTCTGGGAAATTTGTCTTTTAATCATTCTACTTCACATCAATTTTTCACTTGAGTTATAAATTACATAAAAATTTAACATATTTAAAGCATATAATTGAATAAAATTTGTCATGTAAAATCATCATCACAATAAAAATTGTGAACAATTCATCTCAACCCCAAAAGTTTACCTGTGCTTTTTTCTTTCTAACATGTATAACCCACTTCATTCCTGTTCCAAGAAGAGAATACTGTGCCTGCAACACGTAGTACAGTAGAGATAGAGATTAGTTTAATTTCTCTAAAATTTTATCTAAATGAAATAAAATGCTATATAATTTTTTTCACTTGTCACAGCATAAATATTTTTAAATCTGTCCATTTTGTTGTGCATATAAATAGCCAATATATTTTCCTGCTAAGTACTGTTCCTTTGTATATCTGTACCACTATTTATTTATACATTCATATGTTGATAAATATTTGTATTGTTTCTGCTTTTTGACTCTTATCCCTAATGCTACTATGAACATCCATGTAAAAGTCTTTACATGCACATATGTTTAATTTTTCTTGGGTAAATACCTAAGAGTATTATGGTGTATGTCTCACTTTTTAGGAAAAAACCAATTGATTTCCCAAAGTGATTTGATCATTGTACATTTCACCATTTGTGTATAAAAATTTCAGTTCCCCCATATACTCCCCAACATTTGGAATGCTCAGTCTTTTTAATTTTGTTCATTCTAAGTGTTATTTCTGTTTGGGTTTAATTTGCACTTTCTTATTAACTACTGATGTTGAGCATCTTTTCTTGTGCTTATTTGTCATTTCTTTGTCTTTATTAATAAAGGGCTTGTTTAAATCTTCCATTTATTTTTAATTGGTTTGTTTTTTATAGCACATTTAGAGTTCTTTACATATTTTGGAAACAAATCTATATCATAAATATGCATTGTGACTGTCTTTTCTTAGCCCATGGATTATCTTTTTATTTTCTTTGCAGTTTTCTAGAGAGCATACGTTTTTAAACTTATCACAGTTCAATTTGTCTAGTTCTTTCTTCTGGGGGACACACATTTGTTATTGCATCTAACAAATATTTGCCTAACAAGAGGTTAAAACAGATTTTCCCTTATGTTGTCTTATAGAAATTTATAGATTTAGACATTACACATAGACCTATGACACATTGAGTTAGTAATTATATATTGTGTGGAATATAAATAAAATTAATTTCTAAGTATGTGTATCCACTTGCTCAGCCACGATTTGTTGAAAGAGAAACTCTCCCCATTGAATTTTGCATTTGCATCCTTGCTGAAAACAAATTGTCACGTATATGTGGGTCTCATACTCTTTTATACTCTTTCTTCTGTTTCATTTGGCTATATTGAGGTCAATACCACACTAACTTGATCACTGTAGTTTTATATAATGAGACTTCAAATCAAATAGTGTTAGTTTATCTAACTTGTTATTTTTTTAAGTTACTTTGGCTATTTTATGACTTTTGCCTTTTCATATTAATTTTAGAATTGGCTTTTTAACATAAATATAAAACAAATGAAAACGTTTTGGGAATCTGATTGGGACTGCATTGAACGTTTTAGATCAATATGTGAAAAACTGACATCCTAACCACGATGAGTCTTTTAACTCATGAATGTACTTATTTCTGATATATTATCCTTTTTCCATATCTTTTAATGTGACTTCCTAAAATTAAAAAAGGAATCATCTATTTCCATAATTCATATTTGTCTATAATTTCTGTTCTTATAATTTCTTTGTCTAGTTTCAGCATTAGGCTGATTGTGGCCTCATAAAATCTATTGAAATTCTTATTTCCTGTTCAATTTTTATGACATAGTTGTGTAGAATTGGTAATAATTTTCCTTAATATGCGGTAGGTTAAAGCCATCTCATCTCTTGAAGTGTGTGTGTGTGTGTGTGTGTGTGTGTGTGCGCGCGCGCACGCGAGCAGGCGCGGATGTGTGTGTGTAGTGGGGGAAACTTCTGCAATACAAGTGAAGTTCTTTCCTAACTATCACTCGTTAAGTGACCTACTTCCTCTGGAATGAGATTTGATAGTCTGCAACTCTCAGGGAAGCTTTCTGTTTAATAAGTTGCTGATTTTTTTTTTTTGGTGTGAAGATTATCCTTTTAATATATATGGAAAATGTAATAATATTACATCTCTCATTTCTGATATTAGGATCTATGAATTTTCTATTCTGATCATTCTGGATAGACATTTATCACTTTTTTGATTTTTCTAAAATATGATGTGGTTTTACTAATTTTCTATTAATTTTTACTTTTCTATATCATTAGTTTCCACTTTGATCTTTATTATTTCTTTCTTTCATCTTTGAATTTACTTTGCTTTTACAAAGTAGGCTAGCACCTAGTTTCTTGAAATAGAAGCCTAAAACATAGAAAACTTCTATTCCCTTTGAATATAGATGTTTGAAGCTATAAAATTTCTCGTAAATACAAGTTTAGTAAAATCTCACACTTTTATGTGCTATATTTTAATTTTGGCTTACCTCAAAATATTGTCCAATTTATCTTTCAGTATCCTCTTTGATGTATGAGTTATTTAGAATTTGTTTTATGTAGTAGGCAACTACTTATGCATTTCTGGATCCGTTTTTTTTCTAATTTAATTCCACAGTGGTCAAAGCTTAGATGTTAATATTGGCTTTGAACCTTTCAAATCTATCAAGACTTATTTTATTACCTAGAATATAGTCTGTCTTAGTCAATGTTTCATGAGCACTTGAGAAGAATGTGTATTCTGTTGTTGAACAGTGTGTTCTATAAATGTCAATTAGGTCATGTTATGGGATGTATTTTTCAAATTTTCTATATCCTTACTGATTTTCTGTCAACTTGTCTTTGTATTATTAAGACAGCTATATTGAAATTTCTGCTAAAAAATTTGGATTTGGCTATTATTGTATTTCTATTAGTTTTTGCTTCATGTAACGTGAAACTTCATTATTAGCTGCATAAACAGTTAAGATAATCATATCATCTTAATGAATCACTTGTTTAATATTATGAAATATAGCATTGATCTTTATTAATTTTCTTTGCTCTGAATTTTGCAATGATTCTTTGCTCTGAATTTTACAAAGACAATGCTAACTTCAGCTTTATTTTTAGTGTTAGCCCAATATTAATTTTTCTACTTGCTTTTTTCTTTTTTGGTACCAGGAATTGAACTCAGGGGTACTAAACCACTGAGCCACATCCCCAGCCCGATTTTGTATTTTACTTAGAGACAGGGTCTCACTGAGTTGCTTAGCACCCAGCAGTTGCTGAGGTGGCTTTGAATTCACGATTCTCCTGTCTCAGCCTTCCAAGCCATCTATTTCCTTTTAACCTATAACCTATCTGTCTCTGTATTTTAGAGGCACATACAATTGAAATGTGTAGGTATAAAAAATTGCTTTTTAAGATCCAATATAACATTCTATGCCTTTTAATTTGGATACATAGAACATTTACATTTAAAGTCAATATGTTAATATTAGGTTTGTGTCTACCAGTTTTCATTATTTTTTTCTGATTACATCCCTGTTATATCATCCTATTCTTGACTTGCATATCCTACATTCTCTTAAATTGCTCCAAGAATAATACAGGTTTTCTTAGTTCCTAAATTGATCTATATTTAATGCTAATTTTTAAAGAATTTTTTAATGTTTATTTTTAATTTTCAGATTGGTAGTACTCTAAGAGTGATGATCTTTTCTTACTCATTCATATTTTAAATTGGATTTGATGTAGTTCCCTAGGTTCTTTTGTTGTTGTTAGCATATATCACACATGGTTCTTTCACAAGTGGTTTTTTTCTAAAAATACTAAAACTAAATCAGGGATCTTGATATGTTTCTGGGGGTTTAGCAGAAATCACTAAATATTTTAGGGTCAATAAATACAAAGCTGACTTACATGTGAGGACCCCAATGTAAGAAATAATGAGACATTACTTTCTGGGCTGCTTAGTCCTAAGAGGCTAGCTCTTCATAAGTAATTATTTTTTAATTTCTTTATTAAACACGGAGAGTTGTTACTGCTTATTTATTTGTTTGCTTTTTTATAAGTTACATGGTGCCTTGTGTTGGAGGGAAGAGGAGAGAATAATGGTGAGTGTGGAAAGTCAGTGGAGCTGATGGTCCCTCACAGAGATTTACAGTAACTTCTCAGCTCTCTGGGTGCCTCTTTCTTATTCTGCTAACATCCTTTATGTTCATACTTGTACTGAAACATTCCCCTTCTTGACCACAGTGCTCTGTTTTATGACGTGGGAGTGTTTTCTCATATTAGTCATCAGTAGGCTACATCCATTTTTCTTCTTTAAGAGTTTGTTTGATATCAGTTGGTCATTTTTGGTTAACTTTATTATGATGTTTGATTCTTTTTCATAATCTTACATTAATAGGTTGTCATAAAATACCTTTGCTGAGTCTGTCAAATTGATTTAGAACCTTTAAAACTATAATTCAAGATAAAGCAGATAAATCTTGACTTTTTTTATATTTGTTTTGGATTATCATGGGTCTAGTTTTTGAAAAGTTGGAAAGATATCACCTGAGATAAAATCAGAGTACTTATTTATATACTGACCTATTTATATATTGACATATATATATATATATATATATATATATATATATATATATATAGGTTACATGTTCCTGTATCTTCAAACTACAGCCAGTGAGTCAGCCTTTGAACCACAGTTTTTAACAATGAACTTTTATTGGCACAAAGTTGTACTTATTTGGATATTGTCTCTAGCTGCATTCATGTTATAATGGCAAAATTCAGCACTTGTGACAGAGATTACATGGCCTTTAAAACCTTTCTGGCCTCTGTAGGCAAATCTTTACAGATTGCTGCTTTACAGGATTCTGGAATCAAAAGCAAATAGTTCATCATCTAGCTTTTTAGTTAGAATCACATTCCAGCCTTAGATCCCCAAAAGCTTTTATCCTCAAATAATTATTTTTATTTTTATTATTATGAGCTGAATACAATGACATTTTCCAGTGTACTACCTTGATTCACTATATCTTGCTGGCTCTGGGGTTAGCCAACTATTTCACTTCATTTTTACTCATTTTTTTTTTGAGCAGCCAAAAAAATGTTCAGCGGTATGACTTAAAAATAGAAATTCAAATTCTATATTTTAAAATAAATCCAGTAAAAATTTATTTAGTATTATTGCTTCAGAATTAAAATTATCTTTCTGACCTAAAAGGCATTAATTACTGCTGGATGCCCCAAGTTAGCAATTCCTCTCTTTCAAAAGAATAAGTTCTCGTGTATGGGAATGAGAACTGCTTTTGTAATGATTTATTACCTACAAGTTTTATATGTATTACATTCACATAAAATAGTATTATATCTCCAAATAATACATAAAAAACTAAAGGGAAGCTTCAGAGACTTGAGTCTTTGAAGGACAATGTCCAGCTTCTACAATCCATACATTAAAAAATATATATATATATCATTTGTGGAGACATCTGACAACCATAGACTGAATATGTCTCAAAGGCATCACAAGGCATTACTCAGAATATGTCTCTAGGCATCCCAAATAATTTTAAACAAAGCTGATTTTTTCTAATAGTAAGACTTAAACTTGAATGCAGAAAGTCAATGTAACTAAAAACCAATTATTTGAAAAGAGCAACAAAACTGACATATCTTTATGTAAAGTTACCAAGAAAAAGGAGAGATTAGTGAAATTACTAGAATCAAAAGTGAAATAGAAAATGCTATACTGTCCTTTCAGAAGTAAAAAAGGATTGTAAAGAAAAACCAAGAACAATATATACACAATGGAATATTACTTTATGGCATTGCAGGTAAATGCAGGCAGTTAGAGAAAATCATGATAAGCAAAGTAAGCTAATCCCAAAAAACTAAAGGCTGAATGTTTTCGCTGATAAGGGGATGCTAATTCATAATGGAGGCGGGTATATGATGAGTAGAGCAACTTTGGATTGGCCAAAGATGATGGAGGGGAGGGAAGAGGGCATGGGAATAGGAAAGATGGTGGACTGAGACAGACATCATTACCCTAGGTATATATATGATTGCATGAATGGTGTGACCCTACTTTGTGAACAACCAGAGGAGTGAGAAACTGTGTTGCATTTGTATACAATGAATGGAAGAGCATTCTGCTGTCACATATAACTGATTAGAACAACTAAATAAAAAAAGAAAGAGGTCTATACCCAAATGACTTAAAATCAGCATACTATAGTAACACAGACACATCAATGTTTATAGCAGCTCAGTTCACAATAGCTAAACTGTGGAGGCAACCTAGATGCCCTTCAATAGAGGAATGGATAAAGAATCTGTGGTATATATACACAGTGGAATATTACTCAGCATTAAAAGAGAATAAAATCATGGCATTTTCAGGTAAATAGATGGAATTGGAGAATATCATGCTAAGTGAAGTAAGACAACCCCAAAAAACAAAGGCCAAAAGTTCTCTCTGATAAGTGGATGCTAATCCATACCAAGGAGGTGAGGGTCATGGGAAAAATGGACGAACTTTGATTGAGCAAAGGGAAGGCATGGGTGGGGAGGGAGCATGAAGGCAGGAAAGATGGTGGAATGAGATGGACATCATTATCCTAGGTACATGTATGACTGCACATATGGTGCAATGCTACATCATATACAACCAGAGAAATGAAAACTTGTGCTGCAATTGTGTCCACTGAATCAAAATGCATTCTGCTGTCATATATACCTAGTTAAAATAAATAAATTAATATTAAAAAACCATGAACTATTGCATATCAAAAAGTTAGATAATTTTGAAAAAAAATAGGTAAATTTCTTAAAACAAACATTTACCCATAATTTTTAAATTAATTTCTTGTGGATGAACACAATGGTGAAATTCAATGTGGTATATTTACATAGGTACGTAGGAAAATTATGTCAGATTCATTTCACTGTCTTTCCGTTTCCCATCCCTCTCCCTTCCCTTTGTTCCCCTTTGTGTAATCCAATGAACTTCAATTCTTCCCTCCCTTCCCACCTTACTGGGGACCTTTCCACATATCAGATTTGACTTTTTTCTTTTGGACCGGCTTATTTCACTTAGCATTATAATCTCCAGATCCATCCATTTACCAGCAAATGTAATAGAGGATAGGGAGCAGGAAGGTGAGGGGAGGGAAAGGGAAGGAAAGATACTAGGTACTGAATTAGAACAAGATATAGCCCATGATACTTAGCATTGTTAAGGTGACAATACTCCCCCAACTGACCTACACTATATATATCAGAACTGACTTTATAGGAATTGACAAGATGATTCTAAAATTCATATGCACAAGATGCAGAATACTCAAATGACCCTAGGGAAAAAAAAGAACAAATATAATGGTTTACATTTCCTGATTTCAAATTTTACACAAATCCATGTTAATCAAGACAATGTGGTACTAGCACAAACATAAACATATAGATCAATTAGAATTGAAAGTCAAGAAACAAATTTATATATCAATTGTCAACTGATTCTTGATAATGAAGCGAAGGCCAATCAATGAATAAGAAACAGTGTTTTTAATAAATGGTATGAAGACGGTTGAATAGTCAAATGAAAAGGGGGAGATGGACCCTTCACATCATATGTCAAAATATACTCAAAAATCGATCAAAATTCTAAATGCAGAAAGTAAAATTGTAAAAACTTCATAGGAACAAATTTTTATAATCTTGTAATTGTCAAGGGATTTTTAGGTAAGAAACCAAAAGCCAATTACAATGAAAATATATAAATTGGACCTCATAAAATTAAAGTTTTCTGTAACCCAAAGAACACCATCAAGGAAATAATAGACAAACCACAGAATGGTATAAAATCTTTTTTTTAAATCATTTATCTGAAAGGACTTCTTTCTGGAATATGTAAAGAACATTTACAACTCAATAATTAAAAAATAAATCACCCTATTTAAAAATGAACAAAGGATCTGAATAGATAGACCCAAGGAAGAAATAAAAATAACTAATGGGCACTTGAAAAGATGTTCAATATAATTGGTTGTCAGGGAAACAGAAACCAAAATCACCGTGGCATACCACTTCAGACTAGAAGCCAAAACATAGATGAGGATATGGAGAAATTAAAACCTACCTACACTGTGAGTGGGAACATAAGACGGTGCAGCCACTTTGCAAAATAATCTGGCCATAGGTTTATGCCCAAGAGAAATAAAAACATGCAATTTAAAAACTTGTACATGAATATTTACAGCAGCCTTATTCATATCAACTCAAAGGAAAAATATCCCATATGTCCATCAATGGATGAGTAAAATACAATGAGATATTATTTGGCCATAAGAAAGAATGAAGCACTGATAATAAGCTTCAGTGTGCACAAACCTTGAGCACATTACAGTGAGTGAAAGTTGTCAGTGACAAAAGACCACTATGTGAAATCACACTAAGTGATTTCATTCATATGAAAATTTAGAACTGGGAAATCTCTAGACAAAAGTAGATCAAAGTTCTTCATTGTTGACTGTGGTTATGGTTTCATGTGACTTTGAATGTATTTAAAAAAAAACAAAACATTGAATTGTATGCTCTCCATAGGTGAATTGCATGACATATTACAATAAGCTTTTTAAAATTGAAATTGACAAGTAGTTTAAAAAATAAAAATAACAGTGATTTTGATCATATATGTTATTTTTTTTCACTTTCAAATGCTCTGGAGGTAACCAGCTGAGAGCAAATAGGGCAGTCTCAAGCTTCAGGGACCTAGACTTCCTTCATTTTATTGTTCTCAAGATTATGTCATAGTCAATGTGTTGGGGTGCCTGTCATAAATCTGACTTTTTATTAACAGGGAAAAATAAGAGGAAAAAAGATCAAGTTCCTCCTCTTTTGATGACACACCCCAGAGTTACATGTACCATAGTTAGCCATAATTTAATCAGATGGTCATATTTATGTGAAAGTGAAGATGGTAAATATAGACTTTATTTATTGTTATCCAAGCAATTTCAGTTCTAAGTAGACATCAGCAGTCTCTGCCTCATGAACAAAGTAACTGATTAACGTGGTCACAAAAAAAAGCAATGTTCTATGAATATTAAAAATGACTTTCTTGCCAGGCAAGGTGGCACACACTTGTAATTCCAGCCACTTGGGAGGCTGAGACAGGAAGATTGTGAGTTCAAAGCCAGCCTCAGCAACAGTGAGACACTAGGCAATTCAGTGAGACCCTGTCTCTAAATAAAATACAAAATAGGGCTGGGGATGTGGAACAGTGGATTGGTGTCCCTGATTTCAATCCCAGTGCCCCTCCCCCAAAAAAGAAAAAAAAATTTACTGAACATGGAGTAAGAGAAAGAAAATATTAAATTAAAAATACAGAAATTATAGCAAAATGTTGCATATTAAGGATTATGCCATGTATTTAGTATAATAAAGTATTGAAAATAAAGATTTTATAAACTACAGAGAACCAACTTTAAGCTTCAAGAAAGCACCCTGTTTTAGGTAGCACTGAGGTAACAGGAAAATAATGAGGTTTGACTTCTCCACATAACAAAGGTGATTAAGGTGCTGGAGGGTAAACATTAGAAAAACAAGAAAAGATAAGCTTATTCAGATGCATTGTAAGTTCAGGAAACATCTACTTCCTTGTAGATCTTGCCTCTGCTAATATGAAATAAAAATATATATTACGAAAGTTGTCAGGAGCAACACAATTTGGGAATAAAATAGATTTTATTATTAGGCCATGAAAGCTATAAAATCATCAGATACAAGGGCAGTTAATATGGTTGTTCAACCTATAACCTTTTTGCCTGACTTTGCATATTAACACAATGGGTGATGTGTCACAAAAATTTGGCAGTCAGAGGTGTTTATCTTGAACTACACCAATGGCAATAACCCGTGAAGAACCAACCATGTAATAGCCAGAAGAGGTATTGAAATTTAATGTGATAATTCATTTTTGCATTAAGTTTAAGTGCGTACTGAACAAATAGAATAATAAATTTGTATTCTCACTCTTAGAAATTTAAAAATAAATCTCATAATTTAAATAATAATAAACATTATAAATGGTGATTTATAATAATATTCTTGGAATCTGAAGGAACTCATTCATAGGTAGAACTTATTTTCAATTATATGGGAAAAGAAGACAAGTAATGTATGTGTATACAAACAACAACCAAACTTCCCCAATGTTTCTTTAGCTTTATTAAGATGTTACAATCCCAAAAAAACAAATGCTGAATGTCTTCTCCGATGTAAGGGGCGGGGGGGTGACTCAAAATGGGGCAGAGAGGAAGAGCATGGGAAGAAGATTACCTCTACATAGGGAAGAGGGGTGGGAGGGAAAGGGAGGGAGAAAGGGAATTGCATGGATGGTGGAAGGAGACCCTCATTGTTATACAAAATACATGTATGATGATGTGAGGGGGGAAAAATAGCATTACCCTAGATTAGGTAGAGAGAAGTGATGGGAGGGGATGGGAGGGGTTGGGGAGATAGGAAGGATAGTAAAATGAAACAGACATTATTATTACTGTGTGTATATATGTGGATGCATGACCAATGTGATTCTGCAACCTGTATACTCAGGAAAATGAGAAATTATATTCCATCTGATTCAAATGTATGATATGTCAAGGCCTTGTGCTGTCATGTGTAATTAATTAAAACAAAACAAAACAAAAAGATGTTATTGGAATTGCATTTAAGAACCTTCAATGACCTCAAAGAGATCTGGGTTTAATATCAAACCTACTGGGTAATTAATGAGTCCTTTAGAACTTAAATTGCCTCCAGTACAGAATGCTAATCCCCTCCTCAGATGGAGAGGAAATCACTCAAGTGCTGAGACCACACACATCTCCCATTGGTGACTGGAAGTCTGGGTTAGAAGTATGGAAGCCAGGTGAGGGGCAAAAGCTCATACCTGTAATCCCTAAAACTCGGGAGGCTAAGGCAGGAAGATTGCAAGTACAAGGCCATCCTCAGCAATTTAGAGAGACTTAAGCAACGTAGACACTGTCTCAAAAATAAAAAGTAAATAAAAATGGCTGTGGATGTAGTTCAGTGACAAAGTTTCTGGATTCAATCCCCAGTACCAAAAAAAAAAAAAAAAAAAAAAAAAAACCCATAAATCAGATTTCCTTCTTGCCCTGTCCTTGGCGGCTGGGTGAGCCTCTCTGGGCTTTACTCTCTGTCCTTTCCTTTCTCTACATGGGACTAAGTACTGCCATGGGACTAATAAGCACATTCAGATGAACGAGTAATAATCTCTCTACCATCAGCTCTCATTTATCACAGCCAGATAATTTGAATTTCAAATTATCTCCAGAAAGCCTCTCTTTTGAATATTTATTGACATTTCAACAACTCTTCTTAATTAAGTAATTTATTGGAATGAACAAGATCTTTGTTTACTCTAGTCCAGCAGAAGCGTAAAGAGTCAAAATAACACCATTCCTGCTCTGTGGAAGACATCCAGGAGAACCTTGCCAAGAAATCTTGGTTATGCTCGAGGTTGGTTACTTATTCTTCCAACGGATATTGGGTGCCACATAGGACAGACATGCTGCCAGGCACATGGAGTAAAAATATGCATGTCCTGCCTTCAGGAATTCAAGAATCTCCTGGGAGAAACAGACATTTAAAAAAAAAAATGCCTGCATAGAAAGAAATCTGTCTTATAGAAGGTGCAGTGGAGAAGAGGAGAACATGTCTAGATCAGTTCCACTGGAACAAAAAGTATAATAAGAAGAGGAGATGATACTTGAGCTTGGCCTTGAGGCAAGTCAGACAGTGCACTTTTGAAAAACTGAGAGATGGGTGGACCTCACGGGGTACTGCAATGTGCCACATACAGAAAAGATCAGCTCTTTGTTCCTACTGCAGGTTTCAGAGTAGTGTGTTCTTCCTTTTCCAACAGATGGTGGATCACAGAAGTAGGGGAAGGCCCATAGTGGGTGCATTCTTTAATGTAACAGGTTGTGGATCCTGAGACTATCAGGGGTTTCTGTTTTCCTACTTTGATGTCAAACAAATTGAAATAATGTAATTGTGTCTGTATAATTTATTATTCCAAGTATTTGATGTTGCCAGCAGGTCAACTGCATTCTTGTTGCACCCCATTAGCCTTTGTTAGAATTGCTAGGCTGTACAATATTTATTCCAGGAGCAAAACAGATACATCACTACTTTAGTTGTCATCTGAGCAGTCCCCAAAAGGAATAATAAGGGATTCCAGTATTAGATTTTTACATACTTTATCTCATCAGACAATGTAATTGTTTTTATTAATGGTTTTTTCCCCCAAGTATCTGTTAATCCCATTGACAGATTGAATTAAGAAAAACAGCTTATTTATTTTTCAATCTCTGGTTTGTAACAAAAATGACTTCCTTCTACTTGAGTCAGTGATTCTATTCTGATTTTGTATGATCTATTAAATAAGTCACTAATAAAAATTGTTTCCTTTGTGTTCTCTGATCAACACATTAAGTACCTTAGGTATTTATTTCACATTTGTCATGATTAATATATGGAATATTTGCTTTAACTTTTTTATATTCAGTGCAAATGATTAGAGAATAAGTATGTGTAGAGAGGTAACTAGTTAGCGAGGCACAGAGACATTATCCAGATGGGATGCTGGGGGTCAGAGCACCTTTGAGTAGTATGAGAATTGTGAGGTCATTTTCCCCTGTACCTATATAGGGCCTGCTTGAAATCCTAACCTTTTTTCTTCATTTGAACTTTCCATTGAGGATTTCTTTTTCTAAAAGCAAGTCATTTTTCTAAAGCTGCTTTGAACAAAACGATAGGGAAGAGCCCCCTCTGCAGAGTGGGGAAGGTGGCAAGGCAGACGGTACTGTGTGAAGTCTGTGCATCACATGCCATCCTGGGTTACACGAGGATATTGTCCCTCTTTCCCTCACCCTTTTATAGTCTCTTCTCCATTTACTTCCCCAATCTTAGAAGTGTAAATGGGTGAAAGATGTGCATATATCGCTGTGCCCTGGATCAATAGATGGCTCTGCATCCTCATTACCTTCTGAATGATGGGTGTCAGGCTATTCTCACTGATGTGGGAATTGGATAGGGGTAATTACCTAATGCAACTCCTCAGGACAAATATTAACATTGACAGGAAGGAAACCAGACTATAAAGGTCAAAACCATGTCACCTGATTTTTCTGACAACAAGTACTATGAGACAGAGGTTTTCCCTTCTTTGAAATATTCAACAATTTTTGTTGTGTGATTGTAATGAGAAGCATGGATTCTACTTTAATTTATCTTGCACATGATTATCTAGATTAGATGATTTTCTTCAAGCATAAAGAATATACCAGTTCTTTGTGAACAGGAAAGTGTATTTGCCTCTGTCAGTAATATTAAAAATTAGGAATACAGTTTTGAAACAACAGCACAGTTCTGTTGAAAAATCACAGCCTGTTTTCTTCTTGTCTAAAATTCAGATTTAGTTGACATGAATCAAAAGAATAGCCTCAAATCAAAATGAAACAAAATCTTATAGCATATCCAGATTGTTTTCCTTTAAAGCGAATCTTTGCCTTGTCCTGTGCTGACAGCTCCTGAGCAGGGTGGGCCTGAGCAGGTCTCAACTTCCACTACTTATTGGGGTTGTACTCAGGTAAAAGGCAGTGAGAGGTCTCAGCTCAGAATAGCTTCGGCCCCAACCCACTGGGAGCCATGCACAGGAGAAGGAGCTAGCTCCTGCAGCCACATCAGTCCCTGGCCTGAGTCATGGAGGATATGACCCTTGTTTGGAAGAATGCAGCTCCTGAGAGAATGGAAGGCTGTAAGAGGTCACTGTCTGCCCACAATATGCCTCACTAAAGCCTTTCAACAATGCTTCAGGCAGCTACCATGAAGGTAGAATTCGTGGCCATTTGTAAAGAGCAGCATCTTTGATTGGCATACATCTTCAAAGATGGAGCAGTCAGTATTGAGCTCAAACCAACAGATCCCCTCTCAGCAGTGACCTCCTTCTAGAGGCTCCTATGTGGCCTCTGTAAGTGGCAATATTGCAGCCTTGGTAAGCAGCAACCTTGTTGTTATGATGTTTGTCTTAGTCTGTTTGGGTCGCTAAAACAGAATCCCATAAATTGGGTGGCTTTTAAACAATAGAAACTTATTTCTTGCAGTACCAAGATCAAAGCGCTGGCAGATATAGAGTCTGGTTTTACTTTGTTCATTGATAGCTAACTTCCTCACAGCTGTCTGGTGACACGGTTGAAAAGGAGTGGGGGGACTTCCTTGGACCTCAAGAGCAACTCTAATCCCATTCATGAGGAATCCACCCTCATGATCTAATCACCTCCTCCAAACCCTCATCTCTTAACACTAACACATTGGTGGGGCAAGATTTCAACATGTGAGTTTTGAGGAGACAGAAAACTCATACTTGAGCATTATTCTTGTAGCAACTCTTCCTGTCATGCTGAAGGTTGGATGGTGAACCATCAATGTGCCACAAGTTCTTTGAAACTAAGGTACATAGGGGGCTGAAGCCTTTTGGTATAACACACATGAGAATAGGTAAGAATGCAAGGAAAAGAAGAATAATGAAAAAAAAAAAGGGCTTTTTAAAAAATTTTTTGGAGTGGAGATTGAGCCCAGGAGAGATTTACCATTGAGCTTCATCCCTGTTCCTTTTCTTTTTTTTTTAACATTTTTTTTATTATTAGTTGTTCAAAACATTACAAAGCTCTTGACATATCATATTTCACACATTTGATTCAAGCAGATTATGAACTCCCATTTTTACCCCATATACATATTGCAGATTCACATCGGTTCCACATCCACTTTTTTACAAATTGCCATACTAGTGTCTGTTGTATTCTTCTGCCCTTCCTATCCTCTACTATCCCCCCTCCCCTCCCCTCCATCCCTGTTCCTTTTCATTTTGTGACAGGGTCTTGCTAAATTGTTGAGGCTGGACTTGAACTTGAGTTTCTCCTGTCTCAGCTTCCCAAGTCTTTGGGATTACAGGCTTGTACCACCATGCCCAGGCCAAAAAGGAATTTCTTAACAATAAAAAGAAAAGTGACTCTTGGGTTCCCTGGATCATATAGGACTTATCTTATTAGCTGAGCAAGGGTGCCCCAGCTGCTCTGCTGTGACACATTCCCACATTCCTAGTGCTTAATTGTCTGGAATGGGATTTGAGTGCCATCCACACAATGGTCAGAAACACCTGGGTGGGTCTTCTGGGCCTGGAGGTGCATCAGGTAGAGCTACTGCCACATCAACATTTCAAATGGGCAAGTATACCATGCTCCACTCTTGCCTCTGATGTGTCCAATATAGAAATGCTTCAACAGGAATTTTCTCAAAAATATGATTCAAAGTTTTACATTTTCACTAGGTGTGGTGGCGGAATGCCTGTAATCCAGAAGGCTCAGGAGGCTGAGGCAGGAAGATCGGGATTTCAAAGCCAGCTTTAGCAACTTAAAGAGGCCCTAAGCAACTTAGTGAGACCCTGTATCAAAATAAAAGATTTAAAAGGGCTGGAGATGTGGCTTACTGGTTAAGTGCTGCTGGGTTCAATGTATTTAGTATAATCAATTATTGAATATAAAGATATTATAAACTTTATTCAGCCCAGCACTTAGCAGGTTTCATGAGGCATATGCTGGCAAAGCTGATTTCACTTATGGGAGCTTCCTTGGCGCACAAAATAAGTTTCCTGGGTCATGGGTAATTACTGAAACAGAGTAAATTTCTCAAAGATTCCTCTGTATCCAGGACTGATTGGAGTACTGAGGATGAATTGTGGGAGGTCAGTCCAAAAATTACTGCTTACAGTGGCAGTGGAGGGGATGAGCAGCCAGACAGCAGCTTCTCACAGATGCTGACCTCATTTTGGGTGGATATCAGTCCATGTAAAAGAACTAACCAGATGCTTCCTCAGATCGTTGACTGGCCACCAACGCTCTAGAAAAGACCTGAAAATAAATGCACCATCGTTTGGAGAACAACAGGCACTAAATAAAGATTGATATCCAATGTAATATAGCGCTTAATATCTCCATGGGAAAACTTTGCAGGGAGAGGATAAAAGATGAACAGCCCAGGAAGATCTCAGTCTCTCAGCTTCAGAAGATGAGATGGATATCTTTACAAAGTGGCTGATGTAGAAGCTGGCCAGGGAGACTCATTTCTTCCCTGGTAATCCCACCAGTGTGAGAAGAGCCAAAATGCAAATACCAAGAGTGTTTTTTGGCTTCCTTGGCTTCGACATTGTTTTACAAGCTACAGATCAGATCCCAGAGCAGGATTTGAGTAACTGCATCTCAGTGACTCCTGCTTGAATCTCCTCTTTTAAGGTAGTGATGAGTGACGTCTCAGCCTTACATGTAGTTTCTGATTTAATTGCAAGGAGGTCAAATAGCAATTTTGAAAATGATCATTTGGAGATTCTTCTATGAGCTGGATAATGTGCAGGGTGCTTTCTTATTATTTTATTGTTTTCTGAAATCCTTATCGCTGTTATAGAGGAGTACAATTATTAGCTCCATTTGACAGAGAGGAAACTGGCAGCCACTTTGCCCAAGTCACATACTAAGTTGCTTGGCTGAAAGACTGTGGGTCTGGATTGAGTTACATGTTGCTGATGGGTAAAAGGTGATTAATGTCCTCATTACTAATTTGTTCCTGTGTAATTAGAAAGTTAGAGATTATGGGAGCACAAATGAGAGAGTCCTAAGGCAGTCTCCATGAGACAAAGACTTCCTGGTTTGCATTTTGTTATGTATTGCTAAGATGACACAGAAAGGACTCTGTTATCTGATGTTTACTATTTAAATGGATACCTTTGAAAATTAGTCTTTAAAGGAACTAAATATAATCTGAATATTTATAACATTTTTCAATTTGTGGTCATAATAACTTTACCTCTAAGCAGCAAGACTTTAAAAGGACCTTCAAAGTGAAGGGTCTATGTGTAGTTTCCCGAAGTATCAAAGGGTGATTGAGGGCAGTCCAGAGGTTTCAGAATGTCCAGTGGGTCTGTGGTCACATTTGAGCAATTCTGAGCTTAAGACACCTGTTCTGTAAGAGCAAGCAAACATACTTCATCCTTATAATTCTTGGCAAGAACAAGATATGCCCTCTGTTCTGGAGGGAGGCACTGTCTAGTATCTAGGCCTATTTGTTACAAAAACACCATTAAAAAAAAATAGCCCAGGAGAAGGAAGTTTGCTACAAGATATGGAAAAACACTGTGGAAAGTTGCCTCCAACAGGCATGATCTGGGGCCTGTTAATGCAAACTCAAGGGCCCCAACTGTACTTACTGAATAGGACTCTCTAGAAATAGGCTTAAAGCTATTGGGTAATTCTTTGAGAAGCATTGGTTCTACTGCAGTGCCCTTGAGCCTGATTAAGTCACTCATGCTGTGTTGATTACCCATGTGCTTTTTGGTCCAGTAGGCTGGATTCTGTATCTGCAAATTGGATCCACACTTGAGTTTACCCCCACACCCTCGATTGCAGGGCCTTTTTCTTCACCACATAGTCCTGAGTTAATTTTATATTGCTGAACTCATTGATGTGCAATCTTTTTCTTTTAATCTTACACAATTATTACATTGAAAATGCAGATGACAGTTTTGACATTCGCAAAAAATGTAGTTTTAATTAGCATGTTGATTGCTTGATCTGAAAAGCCAGATGCCTAAATATCATGAAAGGTCGCAAGAACGAATCCTTGGTTTTCATCTTTCAGCATTCTAATTTTATTGAATTAGAAGTGCTTTAATTAAGTTGCATTAGAAGATGATTTTATTTAGCTTCCCACCCACTTTAAAAAAGATTCTTTAGGATAATTTAGAAATTCAAATTTTGTAAAAGGAAGGAAAATAAAATTACAAGTCCAACCCATATCCCTTTTCTTTCCTAGTAGTGATTGTAATAAAAGCTCAGTGACTTCCCTTTCTGAATAAAAAAAAAATGTAATAATATCAAAATATGGGGCTGGGGATGTAGTTCTGTAATAGAGTACTTTCCTAGCATGGGTAAGATCTTGTGTTCCATAATTTGATGCAAACAATTAAGAACACAAATTTAAATGATTCATCATTTAGAAAGTGGTTTTAGCAAAACTATCATCTTCATACTTATCTGCCTGGTTCTCAGTGCTTCATATATTCTGAATTGTTTTTTCCACATAAGTACAAATACCATGTCCAGTTAGGTAAGCTCTTCACAAAATAACTTGAAGTTAAAATATTATCAAATCTCCCTGGATTTCAAATCAAACAGTTTTCCAGAGGAACTGAATTGTGTGTGGGCGTTTTTGTTCTTTTTGTTTCACTTTTTAAAAAGATATATGACAGTAGAGTGTACATGTGCATATATTATACAAGCACAGAGTATAACTTATTCCAATTACAATCCCGCTCTCGTGATTGTACACAATGTAGAGTTTCACTGGTTGGGTATACGTACATGAACATAGTTCAATTCATTCCACTGTCTTTCCGACTCCCAATCCTCCTTTCTTTCACTACCCCCACCCAGATCAATCCAATGAACTTCTATTTTTCCCCCTAACTTATTGTGTGTTAGCATCCACATATCAGAGATAACATTTGGTCTTTGGTTTGGGGGATTGGTTTTTTTCACTTAGCATGATAGTCTCCAGTTCCATTCGTTTACTGACAAATGCCATAATTTCACTCTTCTTTATGGCTGAGTGATGTTCTATTGTGTATACATGCCACATTTTCTTTATCCATTCATCTGTTGAAGGGCACGTAATTTGGTTATTTTGAATTGAACTGCTATAAACATTGATGTGGCTGTTGTCACTGTAGCATGCTAATTTTAAGCCCTTTGGGTATAAATTGAGGAGTGAGATAACTGGGTCAAATGGGGGTTCCATTACAATTTTTCTGAGGAATCTTCATACTGTTTTTCAGAGTGGTTGCACAAATTTTCAATCCCACCAACAATGTATGAATGTAGCCTTTTCTTCACATCCTCACCAACAGTTATTGTTGCTTTTTTTTATTTGTAGATGGACATAATATCTGTATTTTATTTATTTTAATGCAATGCTGAGGATTGAACCCAGGGCTTCACACATGCTAAGCAAGCACTCTACCACTGAGCTACCCCAGTGCCTGTTCTTGTATGCTTGATAATTGCCATTCTGTGTTTTTATTCTTGAGGAAATCCAATGCAAGCTACATCAAAACTGAGTTCACTAAATGCCCACTCACAGTTCTCATCTCCTCAACACTAGAAAAAAGAATAAATACTAACAAAATAATAATTGCAAAAATTGAGATTCAATTCAAATTCATAGTGAAACAATTTCGAATCTTCTTGTGGAACATGGTCCCAATTTTATTATTAATTATGGGATATTTTATCTGAGTTCTGAGGATTTGGGTCATTATATATCCTTTTCTTCCACTTGCTTGAAGTGCTTCAAGTAGTAATTCATTTTCCTTTCTGTTCCATCTACAATTTAACAAGCAAAATGTTAAGGTTTTCTGATTGGATTGTTTCTCCCTAATACAATATAAGAATGTCTAGTTAAAAAAAATCTTTATTTCAATCAGATAATGATTTTAACCTTCTCTAATGCAAATAATCCACCCAGTTTTTAAAGTGTGGTCTTTATATGCATTGATTAATAAGCATGGTTAGATTCACTTCCCTTAGTATACCTGCTTCATGAACTGTGTCTTGCCAATTTTATTTGTCCAGAATCTAATGTTGGCATAAGCAGGAACAGAGTCCTCACCTTTTACTCCCAGGCAGATATTCTGAAAGCAGAGCATCCTGGATTTCTGGTTTCATGTAAAAAGCTCAGCAGTTGGCATTCACCTCCTTACAACAAGAAAAAAAAAAAAAGCCAACAGACTAAAACACAGTGACATTTCCTAGGCATATCAGAAAACTGAGGTCACAGATCAGAGCACCATTCCAAAATCCAGAAAGACACTGAACACAGAGATTCAGAGCTGTGATGTGCTCATCTTCAGCAGAGGCTGCTGGAGTGATAAACTGATATGGACACATAAATGGTGGCTTAATTAATTCATGAAGGCTAAGTTTAGAATAATAGAAGACTGAGAAATCCCTGGGGTTACAGTCTTAGGGTAACCACCATAGGCATACTTCCAGGTTCTCATGTGGAGATCTGAGAAAAATCCCCTCATGGTTCTGGCAGTAGCCTTGAAAAAATAGCCTTTGGGATATATGCCCAAATCTTTTTTTTTTTTTTTTCCATAGCAGATACCTCCACCTGCTCTCCAGGGAACATGATATTACAAGCCTTGCCTCAGCTGAGGGAAGGGATTCCTCTCACTCCAGCTTCCTATTTCACCCATGGGGTGGGGCAGGGAAGAGCGGAATCAAGTCAATGATATAGATGGGGAATGTTACAACCAGGAAAGGAAGTAAGGGAAGGGAGGGAAATAGAGCACAAGAGAAATGCCTGTGGAAGTCACAGCCCAGAGCATAAATCTACTAAAGACTGCAATTTCATGGTAAGCTTTTAGAGTGCTATCCCTCCAGACCTTACCACTGCACCAGACAATTCTGGTATGATAACTGTGGAGTATAACTTGGAAAGCTCCAGAAAATAGACTCTTTCTGAGACGGTCTTAGGGAGGTTCAAAGTCAGGAGGACAGAGAGAAACGGACACTTGGGAAAATGTCACCTAAAGGTACTGCAAACATCAAGCACAGAACAACTCCTCTCCAAGTTAGGATAAACACTCACATCAAGAGCCGATTTACCTCAGTTTCTAGTACCTGATACGACATATCCAACTTCCTCAAAAACAGGGAAAAAATCACAGGGTGCTCTAAAATGCAAGAAAAAAATTAAGTCTGAAGAGTCAAAGCAATATCAGAACCAGACTCAGATATAATACAAATGTTGAAATTAGGCAGGAATTATAAATAATGCCAATTAATATGGTAAAGGTTCCAAAAAAAAAAACCCAGATAGTCAAAAGACAGATAAATAATAGAGACAGATTTAGAAACTCAAAGAAAGAGTCAAAAAGAAGGGCAAGAAATTAAAAAAGAAAAACCAACCACAGTAATAGAAATGATCCTTTCTTTGAGTTCTTTGGCCTCTTTCCTTGGTTCCTTCTGTTAAGCCCCAATCTCAGTGTTTGCTAACAGTAATTTTTGGATTTCTTTAAGTGTATTTTTTCCACTTCTATACTGGCCAAGTCCCCTTCACATTTACCAGGAGTCAGACAAATTGGGCAATATCTAGCCTGATTCCCAGTGTTCAGTAAACTTTCTTTTGCTACAGCTCTTCTGGAAGGATATACAATATATTGCTTCTAGAATGCTCCCTGGCATCACCTTACCCACAGAAATTTAATTTGTGAAGATTATATTTTCTGAGATATAATGCACCTGTACTTCTTCCCACCCTCTGAATAATAAAGATGGAAGGATGAGAATACTTCTCTAGCTAACAACAACAAAACAGAAATTTAGTGCTTAAATGGACCATTACCATATTTTACATTTTTAGATTTATGAGAAATATATATTTCTTAGATTTATGAGTTGAGTTTCGAGTAGGACATTCAAGAGATTACTTTTTTCGTGTTCGTTTGTTTTGGTATCCAGGATTAAACCCAGGGGTGCTTAACCATTGAGTCACATTTATGGTCTTTTTTTCAAAGAATTAATTATTTGTTTTTATTTTGAATTAGGTCTCACTAAGTTATTTAGGGTCTCACTAAGTTACTGAGGCTGACCTTGAAATTGCAATCCTCCTACCTCAGCCTCCCAACCCACTGGGATTACAGGCATGTGCCACTGAGCCCAGCCTAAGAGATTATAATAATTTCAACTGGGCTTTCAGATGGCATTTTAACAAAAATGATGCATTTTAACTCTTTTTCATTGACCTCTTTACTACAGTTCGAGTGTAAGATCCTTGAAAATTGTGGCAATCTGTTGTCAGTCCTATTTTTTTCAATATTTCAGTAAGCTTACTTGTGTTCCTGGATATTCAAGGGATATTATTGATAAGTTTTAGAACCTGTGATCAGTGAGTTTTTAGTCTAGTAGAATACTAAATTGGAGTTCCAATGCCAATGCTTGCACTATTCATGAAGCACAATGTAGAAGCACACATGCATAGACAGAAGATGAATTAATTAGTCAGATTGGAACTCACACTTAGTTCCATGTCTGGCAAAATTAAGTCACAGAAGTCTGCATCCTGCGCCCCCAACACTGGAGATAAGCCAAGCACATTATCATATAAAGGCACTGAGAAAACTCTGTAGCAAGCAGGGTTTCTTGGATTTTCTAGGTTTGGAACAACACTTTGGCTGTCACTTAAGTTGATAAAAATAAAAAGGAATTGAGAAGATAAAAAAAGGCAATATCACAGGAGACCAGGAATAGTACATAAAGTCCAAATTTGCCACATGAGATTAGCGTTGAAAAGTAAAAATCTGAAGCTATTTCCTCCACCTCTAGTGGAGGTGTCTTTTCCTCCATGTAAATCTAATGTTTTCCTGTTTCTCCACACAGACAAGCTTTTCCTTTTAACTCTGCTCATCCCTCCTTCACACAGGAGTTTGTTTGGAAAAGAGGCTACTCTGTCCCGGGATACATGCTGTTGTTGTTTGCATCCAACTCCCATCCTAGTTTCCTGACTCAGATTCTCACTGTCTACTTCCAAATGACCCAGCATAGGTCAACTGTCCATCCTGGTAGGTAGGGGACATATGGGGTTTGTAGGGTTGTGGGAAAGACTGGTTTTCAAAGATGAGATTTGGGGCTCAAGCTCAAGCTTGTGGCTCAAGCAGTTGCCTGGCATGCATGCGGCCCAGGTTCGATCCTCAGCACCACATACAAACAAAGATGTTGTGTCTGCCGAAAACTAAAATATATATATATATATATATATATATATATATATATATATTTAAAAAATATCTCTCTCTCTCTAAAAAAAAAAAAAAAAAGATGAGATTTTGAGCAGGGGGGAGAGAATTGGCGTATCCATCCACTCTATTTCTCATCACTTCATAGCCCAGGTTTATTTGATGGTGAACATTTCTTTCACATGAATGACACCTATCAACATTCATTACAGATGGCACTCATTGGGAAGTATTAGCATAAACAAAATGGGAACATATAAGAAGATCATGTATGGACACACCTCTTAAAGATTTTAACGAGAGAGGAATCCTGGATTGGGTTAGCATTTGCCTCCAATTTTATATGAAAATGAATGTTATCTTTTATACAACAGGGGTTGATGTGTGTACAATGAAAACTAATATAGTAGAACATTGTTATGTCTTAAAAGAGAAAAAAAATTGTTCAAGCGCATAACCTACCTCACATTCCACTGGCTTCTTTGCTGAACAAGTTGATATAAAGAAAATGGGAAAAGCAGAAGGGAACCCAAACCAATTTTATTAAAAATTTGGCAAAGGCCTCATACTGTAATTTGAAATTCTCTGGTAAGAGTTGAATATGTGTCTATGATTTATACTTAGGAGGTGTCAGCGAACTCTCAAGATCTCTTGCTTCCTTCTCTAATTATTTTGTGCCCACCTCTTTAAGCACTTCCTTTGTAAGATCATAACCACTGTGATCTGAGGAAAGACTAATCTGAAATACAACTATAAGTATTATAGAAGACTCCTTCTATAATAGTAAGGTAGATAGTAAGAAACAAAGGGTTTCTCTCCCTGCTCTATACCCAAGCCTGTACCTGGCTGCCATGTGGAAAGAGAGAGAAATAACTGACTAGTTCTCCAAGATCTGCTTCTCTTAGCATTGCCAAGCATTCATTTCAACAATGGAAGGTAGAGCAAGAGGGCATAGCACCTTGACATTGTACTCTGCAGGGTCAATCTTATGAGGAAAAAGAGTCAGACACACATTAAGTTTATGTTCCATCCAAGACACCTGACCCCACTGAATTTCACATTTCTCAAAAAAAAAAAAATAGGTATACCAATTCTGCCTACCTTGAGCATTGAACTTCAATACATGATAATAGACTTGACATGACTCATTATATGTGGCCCATAACCCAGTGATTTGAGGTTCCAACCAAACAAATTAACTTCTCCCTTTGCATGTGATGTTCTAGTAAAGGGTAAAGAAGAATGGGATTATTTCCTCCCTCTCCCATTATGGAAAGAATGTGGGTAGAAGAAGTTCCTTCTTCCCTGTAACAGAGGCAGAAATATGACAACAAAGGGAGTCTGTTCCCCTTTCCTTGTGTCTTAGTTAGCTTTTTCACTGCTGTGACCAAAAGAACTGACAAGAACAACTTTAGAGGAGGAAAAGTTTCTTTGGTGCTCAGGATTTCAGAGCTCTCAGTCCACAGATAGCCAACTCTGTTAATCTGGGCCCGAGGTAAGGCAGAATATCGTGACAGAATGAGGTAAAGGAGGAAAGAGGTTCAGAATATGGCAATAAGGAGACAGAGAGCACTGTGCTCATCAGGGACAGAATACATACCCCAAAGGAATGTTCCCAGTGACCTACCTTCTCCAGTCACATCCTACCAGCCTACAATTACCACCCAGTTTATCCGCTTCAAGGGGATTAATGCACTGATGAGGTTTTCATAACCTTACCAACCTCTAAACTTTCTTGCATTGTCTCACACATGAGTTTTTGGGGGAAATCTCATATCTAAACCATAACACCTTCACATTTTGCACTACAGGGTCAATCTTAAGAGTTAAGGCACAGGTTAAGTTTATGCTCCATCCAAGACACCTGATCTCACTGAATTTCACATTTCTCATAAAAATAGGCATACCATTACTACCTACCTTGAACATCATGTGAAAGCTTGAGGTGATAAGATGCATGTCATGTGCTTCATAAATTGTTAAAGTAATAAAATAATTCAGTAAATGTGAGCAATTATTATTGCTGTTACATCATATTTTATGAAGTTAAGTGCTTTTCTCGATGCCAATTCTTATGCATTCAATAAATTGCACAGTCTTATTCATTCTAACTATAAAACTATAAAATAACTTGAATGGATAGATAAATTGAATGGAGAGAATCGATTATTTCATCACTTCACAAAGTGTGGGGACACGTTTTAACCAGAATGATGTCATTTTCAACAAGATGATTATTTTAACCTGTGGGGACAAGTACATGGAGTACTGCATACATGGCATACGTTAAGGGCATCTGAGTGGCAGGACACTCCCCTCATGCTAGGCGTGTGAGCTGGCAGGCTGCTTACCCTGTAGGCATAGCCCTGGGCATGAGGCTATGTGTTGCAGTCCCTGTGCTTGCTCCACGGCCCACTCCTCGATAGGTCGCTGCAAGGACAATTAGCAGGAATTGCATTGGTGGCTGCCTGTAATCTGCTTAGCTAGTGCCTGAGTATATATACATGGTAACTGCATAATAAAATCAGACCTGCTTCCTGTTGGGTCTCCGGAGGTCTTGATTACCAACTCCACAACCACACTCTCCTCTACCCTGTTCCGTCGACCTCCTGGTTGGACGAGAGAGAGCCCACGCAATAACCTAAGGTGGAAACGTTAAAAATTGGTACGATTAGTCCTTGGAAAATCATGAGTTTCCATTGGACCTATTTTTTGTTTCTGAGTTTTTTAAGAAGTTCAAAATATTTTTGAGGACTTATATGTTACAAAACTCTTATTCTTTTTTTTTTTTTAGCTATCTTCCCTCCAAAAGAACAATGTCTATTTTTAATAAAGTAAAATAGGTTTTATTCTATAATTAACATGAAGGCCCATTGGACTATTAATAAATCTGAGATATAATAAGGAATCTCAATCATGTGATTTTTCCTGTATCTTGAAATATTTTTTAGTTTTTATTATCCTAGGAATTTTTTCACAATTGAGCATTAATTACTCACAATAATGCTACAACTGTTACAAAATAATAAGAAAGTGAAAGGATGATGATGTGGCTGATGGAATGTACCTCCCAAGATATCCATGCCAGACACCCTGATCCCTGGGAATATATTATGCTACACCATATACGCAGTAGGGAACCGTAAGATATGGAGACCATTCTGCACCCTCTGGATAGAACTATCTTATCATGTGAGCCCTTAAAAGCAGAGAATCCTCTCTGGCATAGAGTCAGAGAGAGGAGGTAGAAGGAAAAGTTGGAATTTGTTTCTTCACTTTTTCATTGAGATTTAGTCATGAAAAGTAATCAGGAATTAGCTCCTACTAAGTTTCTCTACTTACTATCTATATAATCTTATTTGTTACTAAAACAAGGCATATTTCACAAAATTCGTGTGGGGCATAATGAAATAAGGGTCTACAAATGCTATGTAATATGGAATACGGTTATTAGCTAGTCACATGGCACTGAGAAGTGACCTCCCTGCTCACTCTTCTCAGACTTACACTTGCCCATTCTGGTTTCGTTAGTTTCTCCTTTGGTTGGTGAAGATTCCTGAAAGAACTTACATATGGTTTCACTTTCTTTCATGCTTTTTCTGCTTGTCAGAAGTCTTGGCACATAAAATCAGTAAAATATAAAATCTCTTTACTAAGAATCACAGTGACTATTATATATTGCCTGTTAGGACAGAACCTATGTCAAGTCAGAATTTCTGACATAAATAGTTTGGCATTTTTTTTTAAATTAATGATTTGAGCTCATGTTTACCTATCACCTGTCATTAGGTAAAAGTAAATGATTAAAACATGAGAAATATAGATATCCATCTCCAACTTCATACTGAGTTTAGAGAATTCAGAAATATATATGTATATATGTACAAATAATTCATATATATATATGTGTGTGTGTTTTCTTGTAGTTTAACTCCAACATCAATTTTAGTCATATTCAGAATAACCCTTAATGGTAAGCTTTAATGGTGGATATCTAAAGCTTTTCATACAAATTAATCTAGAGACAGTCCTAAACAGAATAGGTGTTAAGTTCCTAATGGTATTACTCAAACTCATAGAATAAATTGAAATGCTAGAAATTTTGCTGCTAATTTTATTAAGTTAGTAATCTCTCTGAAACTTTCTGACTTGGTCTGAAGAAATCGGAAAATTTACATTCTTATTCTTCACTATAGAGCAAGATAAAGTAAACACATGATTTCCTCAATATTTTCAAGCTACTTTAGGTATGTAAGATATACACCAATATCTTCTCCAGGCTCTGACGGGCCTCCTGGAAACTCCATATCTTCTTCATCTGCAACATTGATCAGGAAAAAAAAAAAAAGTTTACATAGCATTTATTCAGTAACACACAAACACATGCACATCTGCAGGCTTTATAAAATCACACAGCACTGGTTCAGGCAAATGAGAATTGAATTTTTCTAGCTTTCCTGTCCCTCTCCTTCCCTCCTTTTCAGAGGGAGCTAGTTAGTGGCTGATGAAATCTTTCCCTATTTTCTTCAGGAAATACAAGTGGTCTTATTTGATTAATGTGATAAAATTTGTATTAGTGAAATGTTGGAGGGAAATATCTACTGCATTTGTGTAATTTAAATTCCAGAGCAGTTACCTACGAACAAATAGGAGAATCTTACAGATGCTGCTATAATTATGTAGAAAACACAGGGTAAATGTAATCAGTAAAGTACGCTATTAATTTTCATATCTGTTTACTGTATTGTATTTCTAATCAGATACACTTACTTTTAAGATTCTGTTGTCTGTCAATGCTTTTATATAAAAATGTAATTGCTTTTCATGATTAGTGTGAATAAAATTGATTAGTTTGTATTTTTTGTCTATCAAAAAAATGAGAAAAACATTTTTAGATATGTATCTATCTCCAACTTCATACTGAGTTTAGAGAATACATAAATATATATGTACATATAATTTATATGTTTATATGTACATATATATTATCCCATTGTCTTCCATTTTCCTTCTCCATATTTTTAAATCTTTATTTGTGTGACAGTTGTGGCAATGTTAAAGGGTCTATAATTCTGGCTAATCAGGGACCTCAGTTTGGATCTGAGTTTGCCATGCAAGCCCTGTGCTGCCATGGGTAGGGCAATGAGAATTTAGAAACTGTTTTTTGATTTTTATCTAAACAACATTATGAAGATAAATATGATGATGGACACAGAATATGTAGCTTGAGGTACATAAGTAGTAGACCAATAAATCTTAGAATTATCAATATCATGTGGACATTATGGATCACAATGAAAACGTCTCTATTTGCAGAGTAAAAGAAAAGTAACAAGTTACATTTAGTTTTCCACTGTTTAAGGTTGTGCTATACATGTTAAGATGACCTGTTTCAAAATTATACAGCGCCAGAGGTAAAATTTCAAAATTATTATTCTTCTTTACCAATTTTAGCCACTTGAATGAGGAAAGTTGTTTTTAATTTAGCAATACGAATAAAGAATACTGAAGAACTTGAGAATCCAGGTTGATGGTGTGTGCTCGTGGGGCATTCTTTCTGGGACATCTTTAAATTATCATTTGACATCTCATAACAAATTTCTCCTTATGATTTTGAGTTTATACCTAGTAGATTTTAAATTCTAACAAATGTAGCTATATTAAACAAATAGGAGGCCTACTTATAATGATAAGGGTGCTAGAGTTTCATAGAAATTAAAACTATCAAACATTCTGAGAAAAAGTCAAATAGAATTGGGAATTCCAAAGGTTTTAATATTTTAAAGTTAAAAATGAAACATTTTTAACTCAATGGGCTCTTCAATACTGGACCTCCCAAAGAAGTGAAAATTTAGCAGATATGTTTCTGGTGACCTGAGGTATTTGAAAACAGTTGAAGTTTGTCAGGACCAAATGAACATACATTATGGCTTCCCCCATGGCCGATTCTTTGTGCACATGGGACATGTAGAAGGAACTCTTCCATGAGTCAAATTCAAATCACCAAAACTTCTCAAGAGGAATGCACTCTCTCTCTCCTCTTTCTAAGCACACCTCGACCAAATTCAGACTTCACAAGTGAAAATCTGGTGTGACCTTTTCATCATAAAACAATGAGAACAAATATTTCCAGAGCCATTATATTTTTAGAGCATTCAAACTTTCTACCAGTGAGGTAATGGTATTATTTTCAAATGGTTCTCCTATTCGTAATGTATGTTCTTTCTTTACATGCATTTATTTAACCAAAATTTTATTCAATATATTTGTCTAATTGGTACCAAAGTATCTATCTCAGTCTAATCAATCAGAAACATTGTCTACCACATAAAATTATTTTGATCAATTGTCAATTACTGACAGTTTTAGACTGACAGTGGTAATAGATTTGCCCTAGGTTGACTATCTTCTATTTTTAAAAATAAAAGATTATAAGTTTTCACATCTGTTTCATGGATTTATTTTTAAATTGGCAGATCAGAAATTTAGTTAAACTTCTTAACTTTATAGATAAAATTAAATCATTTAACAGGTACTTATGCATTTCCTTTTGAAAAACCTTTTAATTTGAAATGATTTTAAACTTATACAGAGTTACAATAACAGTACATAAAGTTCCTGAGTACCCTTCACTCATCTCCCCCAAATGCTATCACACATGACCATGGTAAATTAATCAAACTAGACAAGTGCACCAGTAAATAATAAAAGCCATTCTTGGTTAATATTTTACCAGTTTTGAATATCATCCTTTTCTGGTCTAGGATCACACATTGCATTTGGTTTTCATGTCTTACTGATTTTTTTTTTCTTTTCTAAGACAGTTCTTCAGTCTTTCATAAATGGTCACAGTTTAGGCTTAACATCTGATTCTTTCTCTTGATTAGATTAAAGTCACCCGTTTTTCTTTCCTTTACTTTTCTGTCTTTTTTCTCCCTTTCACTTTTTGATTTTTTAAGGCAATGACAAAAGTGTTGTAATCTTTTTAGTAAATCATATCAAGAAATACATGATGTCTCATTACATCTTGTTCACTTGATTGACATGGTATCTGATGAGTTTCTCCCTATAGTAACTGTTTTCTCCAGATAATTAATCAATACTTTGAGAGAGATATTGGCACTATGTAAGTATCTAGTTTTTACTTTATTCCACTGATTTTGACATCTATTTGTGCATCTCACCTACAGCAATCCCACTGTTGTGTTTGCTTTGTGGTGATTTTTGTATTTATTTTTGCTCTTTCCATATATACTAACTGGAATTCTCTGTAAGGAATTCAATTTATTCAATCATATATACATATACGTGTATATGTATATATAATATGAATGATTGAATATATATGAATCATCTCTCTCTCTCTATATATATATACGTATAATCTCAGTATTAACTGAAATGTGTACATGTGTATGTGTATATGTGTATATATATAAAGGCCTATTATCATTATTCACTTTCTTGATCCGATTCTCCCAACTTTGGTCATTGGGCACTCTTTCAAGTTGACTCCTATATCTTTAAACCTGTCATCATAGCACTTCCTTACTTTCTGGAACTACAAGGTCTTTCAGGTATGTCTTGTATTTTTGCTGTGGAGCATAGGAATCACACACTTTTCTGAGGCACCTTGGTTCTTTCTACTGGACAACAGTAATAAGAACTAAGTTATAAGGCTAGCATATAACTCAATAGTGGCATAGCATATGCTAAACTTGCATAAGACCCCAGGTTCAATCCCCAGCCTCCCTCTTAAAAAAGGAACCAATATATTTGTGCTATGATTGAGAACCTATTAAATGCTAGACTCTATTCTAGGAGTTTGATAAATAATAGGGAAAAAAATAAATCTTGCATTTGAGTGTGGAGCTTGCATTTGAGTGTGAGAGCATAAGTACTTCATCTATTCAAAGAAGGTGCTAAGTGCTAAGGGTAAGTGTGAGAAGGAAGGAAAGAGAAGCTCTGAGGGTTGATATCAATCCAAATGCAATAATAAATAGAGAGATCAGAATGGGCCTAATTGAAAAGGTGATATGTGAGCAAGTACTAGAGGAGTTAAAGAATGTGTCGTGGTCAACTCTCTGCTGTAACAAAATACCATAGCCTCCGTGGCTTAAATAATAGATATTCATTTCTTCCACTCTGGAATTTGGTAAGACCAAGATTAAGGTGCTAGCCAGTTTAGTTGTTAAGACCCTCTTTGTGGCTTGCTGTGTATTCACAAAGCTTTTCCTCAATATGAATGTGGCAGGGGGCTGAGGGCACAGATATCTTCCTCCTCTTACAAGAGTAATAATCCCACCACATTAGTCCCATCTTGGGAAAAGGCTTTAGCATATGAATTTTGGGTACACAAACACTCAGTCTGCAGCAGAAGTTGACTGCCAAATATCTGGATAAAGCACATTCAATAAAGAAAAAGTCTATAGAAAGTCTGTATGTGTGAGAAAAGCTGTGTACTTGGGGTACATCAGGAAGGCTGGAGAGAAAGAGGCAGGAGGTGAGGCCCAAGAGATAAAAAGGAGAAACAGAACCACTTGAGGCCAAGTCACTCAAGGCCCCAAAGGTCATTGTCATTCCCTAAACTTTGAGCAGAAAATAGTTCACTTGTGATGAAGGTATTTTAGTTATAACATTAATTGCTACATGGAGAATGGACTACAAAGTAGCCAGGGTGGAGATAGGCAGACTAGTCTGACTATGGAAGCAATCCAGGTAAAAGATATGGGCAGCTCAGGTTGAGGGGTAGCAAATGAGGCCATCTTAAGCAGCTGGATATCTTGTGTATTTTGATGTAGAGGCAATGAAGTTTTTTCTTGAATTAGCTGTGAGATATGTGAAAAATAAAATAAGGGTCTGGCTTGAGTAACTAGAAAAACGGAGTAGTCATTTTCTGAAATGGGGAAGGCATTATTTAAAGCAGGTATTGAGAAAAGGATCAGAGACTTCATTTCTTTACTTCTTACCAGTGTTTAGCTCATCATATTGTTCTCATGATTAAACATATGTACGGTGCATGATAGTATATGACATATAGTAATAGCTAAACAGATTATTATAGTTTTTAGTATATTCATTGGTGATGTGTTAATCAACACCTCAAAATCATTATTTCTGAGATGTCTCAGAGTATACGGTGGGAGAAGAGATTGATGGAAAGGACTGAATGTTTTTGGAAACTAAGAGCGTATTAATTATCTAATTTTGCAAATGAGTCAATTTTGTACTGAAGTAGTAAAAAATTCTTTCAGATTATTCAATTTCTCAGCTTCCTTAGCACAGAATTTGAGAGAAAAATAAATGTTTATATGCTAAAGTCACTAATATTGGGGTAGTTCATTATAAGAGCATAACCCATTCTAACGAATGATGTAAGCCGCTTTGGAAGGCAGTGCTGTGCTGATCTCTAGTTGAGAACACTTTCCATTATTCTATGTGATATATGATTATGCAGCTTTAAATATCCCTTAATAAATTATGACAAGAATGAATGAGATGGGGTCTATAAAGAAAGGCAGGAGCTTGGGAGAATGATGATTATAATTATGGGATAGAGAATCAATCTGTTGCAACTACCAATTCCTGTTTCCTTCCAGGTGTTAGAGTTTGAAAATAAAGAAAAGCTTTCAGGGCCTTTACCTAGGCTCCAGGCGCCTGCCCAGCTTTCTAGAAAAACAGCCTCACCTTTTCTTCTAGAGTCATGTGATCTTGAACAGGAGCATTTTCTAACATGTATGGCAAGATATTAGAAGACTCCCTTTTTATTTTAGTTTTTTTAATTGCATCAACATATGTACCTAAATAGTTTAAAACACTCATACAAGGTTTATTATTGAAAAAATACTGTAAACACCTCTTCAATATCCTATCCCACAGAGGATTTTGACATTTTAAGTGTTTCTTTTGGTTTTATTTTTGTTATCTCTATAGATAGTATGCTTATGTTGCCACTTCTCAACTTTTCAGTGTTTGACATTATCAGAAGAGATTTTAAGTCCGTCTCCTGTTTCTGCCAGCACACACACACACACACACACACACACACACACACACACACATACTCCATTTCCTTATCTCCAATCTTCTCAATACAATTCTATTTAAATCAATATTTATTAATTACAATATTGTCTTATATAAATGCTATCCATAGCTGAACTGCCCAGCATACATTTACTTTTTTGTTCTTTTTCTTTTTCATGTGTTGTTATCCTCAAAGTCAATCGCTTTATTTTCATTTGCTTAATTTCTTATGAAAATTGTCAGCACAGGGCCCACTTTTCCACAAATGTCTAAATCTCTTTAAAATACATAGTTCCATAGTCGTAAAGTTCCCCAAGAGACTTCAGGCCTGCTCCAGTGTTCAGTGGGCCTCCCAGTGGCCATTCTGTGCCCTCCTTACAATCCTTCCTGGCTGGGATGGCTGGGTCCTGGATGCTTGTACCTCTTCATTGAGTTACCTTCTTATTTTGTTATGGCTCCTTCAGATAGCTTCTTGAGAAAAGGTAGAAGGGAGGCACATTGTTTTAAACCCTCATATGTAATAGATAAGTTTCTTCTATGCTTAAACCTAGAAAACTTTTCTTCAGAATTTTGAAAGTTTCCTTTATTGTTGGCAGCTTTCAGTTTTGCTACTGAGAAATACAAAGACATTTTTATTCTTCATCTTTTGTACCTGACATTTTTTTTCTCTGAAAGCTTCAGACATAGTTGTTCCCAGAACCGTGATATTTTATAATGTTAGGCTTGATTTGATTTTTTTAAAAAAATCTACTGTGTTGAGTGCTTTATCCATCTTTTGAATTTGAAATTTGTGTCCTTCAATTTTGAGACACTTCCTTTAAAAACCTAAAAAAAAAAATCTCTACTCTTTTAATGCTTTTTTGCTTTCTGAAACTGTTTGAGAATCAGATCTCCCTCTATTTTTCTTATCATGTATTTGGCTTTATTTTTCAATATTTGGGAAATTTCCTAATCTTACTGTTTACGACGTTCACTGAATTTCCCTATTTTTATTATCTAACCTATTTACTGAGTTTTACACATGACTTAATTTTAACTCACAGGAACTCTTTCTTGATTGTTTTTTTCAAGGCTTTATTTTTTTAAGAGAAGTTTTAGGCTAATGTTAGAATTGAGAATAAGATACAGAGATTTTCCCCCTGACCCTACCCTACACATACATAATTACCCTCCCACCCTCCACCTGGCCAATATGCACATGGACCAGAGCAGGATACTTGTTACAACAGATGAACCTACATTGACTCATCACAATCCCAGAAAGTCCATAGCTTACATTGGCACTCACATTTGGTGGTGTGCAATCTAAGGGTTTGGGCCAATGTACATCGGCATAGGTAATAACATTGAGAATATTTTCACTGCCTTAGAAACCCTCTGTGTTCTACTTATTCATCACTTGCTCCTCACTAATCTCAGGCTATTTTTGACCTTTTGTGTCTTTGTAATTTTGCCTTCTCCAAAATGTTATATAATTGGAATCATGCAGAATATAGCCATTTCAGATTGGCTACTTTTACTTAGCAATATGCATTTATCCTAATTGTCTGGTTGTACCAAAGAGTGTTTTCTTTTCTTTTTTTTCCTCCATTCACCTACTGAAGGACATCTTGATTGTTTCTAAGTTTGGGCAATTATGAATAAAACTGCAATAAACATCCATGTGCAGGTTTATAGCAGAGCTGGACATAAATTTTTAACTTCTTTGGGTATATAACAAGGAGTGTGACTTCAGAATTATATAGTAAGAAAGTATTTAGTTTTATAAGAAACTGTAAAACTGTCTCCCAAAGTGGCTATATTGTTTTGCATTCCCACTGAAATTTCCCTTCTTTTTTTCTTTTCATTTTTTTTCCTTTCTTGTTTGAAGTGTTAGGAATATAACTGAAGGCCTTGTACATGCTAGGCACTCTACCACTGAGATATATTCCCAGTCCCAATTGCACTGCTTTTTAAAAAATATTTTTTAAAACAACTTTCTGTTCTCAATTCAAAGATGCAATATCTTCCTTTTTCTTACTAAATATATTATAATAATAATATAGGTCAGAGGTACTGTAATAGTAATTTTGTAATCATTAAGTTTTATTTCTCTGCATGATTTCTTTTCAAATACTCTTTTTCTCTATTGGTAGTTTTTGATCCTTTTCTTTGATAAAAGAGAATTCCCTCAGATATCTGATCATTCTTGCTGTTTGTTCATATTTTATGATGGGTCCCCAAGATCTGTTCATGAAAAGGTCAGTGGTGGGGCTTTGCAAAGTGAAAATGGAAAGGGTGACTTGATTGACTGGGGCCCCTGGTCTAATCATTGTGGTGGGTTTTTCAGCTCAGTCTACTTGGAATCCCTGCAGATGGTGGCCTGGAGTTAACAACCTACTTTATAGATTTCTGGGAATCTACTGGGGAAGAGGACTAGAGGATGCAAGATAACCATATACATTTTCACCTTTGCTGCGTTTAGAACTGTGCCTTTCTCTCCAGCCTCAGCTGTTCCAGGTGCCCTGTGTCAAGCAATTCTTTGTGGTACTCTCATGAGAGAATAAACTGTTGAACTTCTACTGGTTCACCTAGCCATTTCGCATGTCTTTTGGAGGTAGGAAGGATATCTGATAATGTCACAGTTTTTTAAACAGTGTTTGTACCAATATATAATGAGCTTTTACTTCCAAAGCCATCAAGATACTTCTAAATTCCTGAGGTTTTGGAAATTCTGAGTTGACATAAAATTCAGTTTTCTGAATTACCTAAAATAGTTTTCAGTTTTTCTTTGGCAGTTATATAAACACAATTTCCTTTTCCTTTGTCCAAGTATCTGCCTGTATTTTTTTGAGATCAAGTTTTTATCTTAGTAAAGTTTTGTGAAAAAAAAATTAAATTAAGTAGGTGTGTCTAATCAGCCACAGTTTGTTGAAGGGCAGCAATACCTTAAAGTTTTAACGAGTATCTTAAAGTTGAGGAATGTGGTGGGTCACAATTGAGAATATTTTTTCTTTTTAGGTACAGATGCTAGTAGAGTGTATTTTGACATATTATATGTACATGGAGTATAACGTATTCTAGTTAGAATCCCCTTCTTGAAGTTGTACAGTATATGGAGTTTCACTGTATTCATATACAAATGTAGAAAAGTTATGTCAGATTCATTCTACTGCCTTTCCCATTCCCATCCCTCCTCCCTTCCCTTTCTTCCCCTTTCTCTACTCCAATGAACTTTAATTTTTCCTCCCCGCACTTATTGTGTGTCGAAATCCACATATCAGAAAGAACATTTATCCTTTGTCTTTGGATAACATTTATCCTTTGTCTTTTGACTTATTTCACTTAGTGTAATTGTCTCTAGTTCCATCCATTTACTGGTAAATACCATAATTTCACTCTTCTTTATGGCTAATATTCCACTGTATATATACACCATATTATCTTTGTCCATTCATCTGTTGAAGGTCACTTAGGTTGATTTTAATTGACCTGTTATAAACATTGAGGTGGTTGCATCACTATACTATGTTGATTTTAGTATAGTATAGTATAGTATAGTATTGTATAGTATAGTATAGTATAGTATAGGAGTGGGATAACCAAATCAAATGGTGGTTCCATTCCTAGTTTTCTGAGGAATCCCCATACTGTTTATCATAATGGTTGCACCAATTTGCAGTCCTACCAGCAATGTATGAGCATACCTTTTTCCCCATATCCTCACCAACATTTATTGTTATTTGTATTCTTGATAATTGCCATTCTGACTAGAGTGAGATGAAGTCTCAGTGTAGTTTTAATTTGCATTTCTCTAATTGTTATAAATGTTGAATATTTTTTCATATATTTGTTGGCCATTCATATTCTTTCTTCTTTGATGTGCCTGTTTATAACCATTCTTTTGAGCATTTTTCTTATTTTCACTGATCCACATTTACCATGTCTTATTATGGCATTGTGAAGAAAATTTTAACATTGCCACATAAGCTGAAATAAATTACCTTTATTATCTTCTAGCATCCCATCTAGGATGTCATGTTATTATATTTACTGATATCTCCTTAGTTTTCTGTGGAATAACAGACTTTCCTTGCTTTCAATGTCTGAAAATTTTGAGGAACATCTGGTGGTCATTTGTAGTCTATGCCTCCAGTTTAGGCTTATCTGACAATTTTCTCATGGCAAGATGATGTTATTTCTTTCAGAGGAAGATCAAAGAGGTAAAGTGCCATTTCATCATATCACACCAGGACTAGAGTCCATTAACAGGGCTTATATTAACCTTGAGATTTGCCAAGTTTCTCGATGGTTAAAGTTACCTTCTCCCCATTTCCTTTTTTCTTTGTCAGTCACCAGGGGCTGCGTGTACTAGCAGGTCATTATGTGCTGTAAAGGTCAGCCCTACCACCTTGCTGGGAAGAAACTGCATACATTATTCAAAATTGTCTGCATAAGAGATTTGTTTCTTTCTCCTCCTTATTTATTTATTCAATGATTTGCTTATGTCTGTTTGGGTCCATATATATTTAACCTATTCTTGGGTTATAATCCAATACCACATTACTTATTTGGTGTCAAATTGGCTTTGGCTATTAGAAGTCTTACAGTTGACTTTCATGTCCATTGACATGTTTAGGTCTTTGTGTTTTCAAGCATTTTTTGTTTGTTTGTTTTGTAGGACTACAGAGTTCTTCAGGCTCATCATATATATTCCCTGCCTCAAGCCAAGAATGATCCCTGACTCCTTCTTGTGGAGAATGGTACAAAAAAACAAAATAAAACAAAACAAAACAAAACAAAAACAAATCTGGGTCCTTGTATATTCATTACAACATCACTGCTTCTAGACTTTCAGTGAACTCATCTAGGAAATGTGTGCCTGCATATTAAGCATGCGTGCGCATGCACACGCACACACACACACACACACACACACACACACACACACACTCTATGTATAACCATATGAATCTGTTTTAAAGTAAACATGACTTTATATTAATGTCACAAACTAATCCAGAACCATATGAGTTATCCTCTCCTTTCTCTCTTGCATATCTGTAACTTCAGCCTCTCCAGCAGGGAAAACCTGACTCCTACCATCCTCCATTCATTTACTTCTTCTTCCAGTCACAGAATACATGTATTTAAGGCAGTTTCAATATTATTAACCCTTACTATGTAGTACAGACTATTGAGAAGTTCCTTTTGTTTTTAGTCTTCTAATTCCAAAGTTATTTGCTCTCTTCTGTAAGTCTATGACATGCTTTGATAGTACTATTAAATTATTTTTCACAGTTTGCATTCAATGTTGGGCCTCCCAATGATTCCATATTTAAAAATAAATTCATACATCAAGTTAATTTTTTTACTATACAATTCAAAAGGTATTGATAAAACTCATACCATCATGTAATCACCACTACATTATGGTGTTAAATAGTTCTGCCTATAAAACTCTCCTGTACTTCACAGAGTCAGCACTCTGCTTCCCTTAAATACCTAGGAACCTCTGAAATGTTTTCTGTTTCTATACTTTACCTTTTCTAGAATTTCATATGAATGAATCATGCAGAATGTAACCATTTCAGACTGGTTTCATTCCCTTAACAATATAAGTTAAATATCTATCAAATTGTGTGGCTTTACAGCTCATTTCTTTTTATTAATGAATAGTATTTCACAAATTTATCCATTCATCTATTGAGAGACATCTTGGTTACTTTCAATTACATTGATATATTATACACATACAGGGTATAACTTGCCAAAACACATTCTATTGTTATATATAATTAATAAGAATAAAAATTAATTAAAAATTGAAAAATGGGTAAAAGAAAGCAATGAACATACACAAAAATAAATTAATTAACCAATATAATGGTCATATAGTGGTATCTTATTGTGTAATTTGTTTTTCTTCAATGACAAATATTGTTGACAATTTTTTAATATTTTTATTTGCCATCTGTATATCTTTTTTGCTAAGGGCAACTGTTCAGACTTTTTCCCCTTATTTTTTTTTTGTCTTTCTTAAAGTTTTTTGTGAAATAATTGAAACTTTTGGAAAAGTTGTAAGAATAATATGAATAACTATTATAAACCTTGACCTAATTTCCCCAACTTACCAATTTCAACACTTACATCATATTTATATTTCTCCATATTTATCTTTACTTCCTCCTTGTCTCTATTTCTTCTCTCTCTCTCTCTCTCTCTCTCTCTCTCTCTCTCTCTCTCTCTCTCTCTCTCCTTCTCCCCCTCCTTTCTCTATCCTATCTTTGTGTAGTATACTTTCAGACTCTTATTATGTACATACAAGTGTAGGAAAAATTGGAAAATTAAAGTTTTAATGTACTATCCTTCTTTATCCCCGATAATCTTTCTTGTTCTGATGTCCATATTGTCTCTATATTTCTTTGGATGAGTGTTACCATAGTATATCCTTTCTTTTCATTTACCTTAACCTGAGTCTTTATGTCCACAGTGGGTTTCTTGTATACAATGTATATATGTTAGGTCTTGTTTTAGTATGCAGTCCCACAACCTGTGTCATTTAACTGCTCTGAATAGACCATTTATAGTTAAAGTGATTATTGATATATTTGGATTAAAATCTACATAGCTTTTGTAACATTTTAACTCATTGCTTTTATCTCTTGCTTGCCCTTCTCCCTTTTCTAAATCTCCAGTTTTAATTGACCATTTTATGTTATTTTATCTTGTCTCTTGAAAAGCTACCTATAATTCCTTTAAAAATTAGAAATAATCATAGAAAAAAATGTATATATTTTAAAATAATCTATATCTTAAGACACATACACATTTTAAGATACATTTTAAAAATAACATACATTTTTAAGTAATCTAAATCCCCTTTCAAAGAACAGTAGAGCATTCCATGCATGAGATGGGAGCCTTATAGCAGAACACTCCTACTTCCTCCAATCCTGTGTCACTGTTGTCATTCATTTCACTTGTTTTTATGCTATGATCACAAAATACATTGTTACTCTTACTTCTTTAAATAGTCATATTTTAAAGGTCAATTAAGAAAAAGAAAAGTAAAATATTTTTATTGTGTATTCATGTGTTTTTGGATGCTCTTCTTTTCCTTACGTAGGACCACGTTTCTGACTGGCATAATTGCCTTCTGCTTGAGGCATTCTTTAACATTCCTCCCTGGATAGGTATTGGCATTACCTTCTTCAATTTTTGTTCATCTCCAAGAGCTGTTATTTCCTCTTCACTTTTTCAGGGTAATTCAATTAATATACAATTCTATGTTGGTGTGTGTTTCTCTTTCAACATTTTTAACCTTTCACCCTACTTTTTTTCCAATCTCATTTTCCCTGCACGATACTTCATACGTTCGTTGTAATGTGCATCATCATTCCTTTGTGTTCTGTTTTCCTTTAGCTTTTATGATGTTTTCTCTTTGTATTTGGTTTTCTAAATGTGATAGGTAAGGGGACTTTCTATTGCTGTCTTCAGGTTCACTGATTGTTTCCTTGGTTGTACTGAATCCTCTGATGAGTCATTGAAGATATTCTTTATTTCAATAATTTTTTTCTAGCACTTCCTTTTAAATATTCTTTATAATTCCAGTTTTGCGGTTGAAATTACCCATGTGACATTCATATTGTTTATTTTTTCATCAGAACATTTAATATATTAATTATGACTACTTTAAATCCCTGATTTAAAAACATTCATAATAAACATTTTTGTTCAAAATGAGACTGAGTCTGATTGTTTGTCTCTCTAGACTGTGTTTGTTGGTTTTTCTTTTTGGTGGGGATGGTGCCAATATGCCATGATCTGTTATCTACTGTTTAAACTACATATACCGTTTAGGATAATATGTACTAAAACACTGAGGTGAGATGTGATTTTCTTGTCTGCTGTCTTGGCTTTGGGACTTTGTTCTCTACTGCTCTTTAGGCAGAGTCTGTCTGGCAACTGTTTTATCTGTGGTCCTCTGTTGCTGGTAGTGACCGTTTGTTCCAGTGGAGGTAGGGTGTGGAAAGGTGATGCCCAGAGAGAAGAAGAGAGTCTGTGCTGGACATGACTATAAGTTTAACCATTTTTCTAGCCTAGTAGAGCATGTGCACACAGAGGTGGGAAAGAAGATTGGAAATGCATCTTTTATTTCCTTCCCCATCTTTTCTTCAATTTGCCCAGTCTATTTCTTTTTGGACCTACTTGTTATGAATGCCTTGTCCATTTTCTCTGTTAGTCTTTATAGAATAATTTCTCATTGTTTCTTCATGGGAGATAAATTCATGCTCACATGAGAAGTACAGATGCTTTCCAAGCTGGATTCACAGTGGAGTTAATGTCCCGAGAGACCCATCATTAAGCTGAAACTATTCTAAGCTGAAAATGCACTTACTGCAACTGACCAACTGAATACCACTGCTTAGTCACACAGCACACTGTAGAGTCTCAGTTGTTTCCCCTCATAACCATGTGGCTAGCTGGGAGCTGTCACCTGCTGCTGCTGGTCAGAGTCAGGAGAGGAACATGTAACAGATGAGTAGATCAAAATTTAAATTTTGAATTATGGTTATCACCTAATACTTATAAGTATTGAACCATCCATAAAGTCGAGAAATCATAAATTGAGCCATTATGAGTCAGCTCTGTACCTCAGTCTTGAGCTAGAAGAAGCAAAAGAAGATATGCTTGTAATCCTCTCGGTAACTAAGAAACTGCACAACTCTATTAAATTGTGGTCAAGGCAAGAGAGCCTACCAGTCAGAAAGAAAAATGTTGAATAATCTCTTCTGTAGGTAGGCAAATACTTCTTCCTCTGGCCAAATAGCATAGTGAGCCATCAAGAGCAGGTAGGGAGACATGGGCAACAAATGTGACAGATTAAGAAAGGTTTTCAGAAGCCTGGGGTTTTAAAATAATTCTATCTAAAATGCTGTTGTCAACAATCCTTTTTCCCTCATAAGATCATGAATAAAGACAAATGTACAAATTAGATCAAATTAGAGCAGCGGGAGGGAGTTCTATATTTCACTTGAGCTCAGCAGCTGGTTCGTTGTTCAGCATCTGTCAAATCTCGTTACCACCAGTTCTGAGCAGCATCTCTAATTCACTATTTTCACATAAGAACAAGAGGTTAGGTAACACAGCTAATTGGAGTGAGATCAAAACATATGTAAAATACCAAGCAGTGAATAAAGTTTTACTTTGGTTCAACTGTAGTTTCTCTCATTCACATGGTTAAAAATAGCGCCCAGTAAATCTCTCTCACTCCCGCTTAAGTGGGCTCATGCTTTGGCAAGTCTTGCTGTTTGTATTACCTTCTCAATTAGGAAAACATCCTAGTGTGGTTTAGAATGCCTTGATTATTTTTACTTTTATTACTGCATTACAGTTATACATAATAGGTTCATTTTGACAGATTCATACATGCATGGAATTTGATTTACTCCATTTCAGTCCCTTGGGCCCTCTCTTTCCCTCCCCTCCTCCGTCCTGCGATTCTCCTTTCTTCCTCTCATTTATTTATTTATTTTTGATTGGTGCTTTATAGATCTACCCAAAGGTGACATTCACTGTGGTATATTTATATATGCTCATAGTGTAATTTTGTTAAATTGATTCTGCATTGTCTCCCTCTTCCAGTCCCTCCTGTCTTCTTCTCAATGTCCTTCTTCTGTTCCACTGATCTCCTCTACATCTTTATGATATGCAGTCCTCTCTCTTCCCCGCCCCCATTATTTTCTATAGCTCTCAAATATGAAAGAAGACATTCAACCCACCCTTGATTTACTGAATCTGACTTATTTCACAGAGCATGATGTCCTCCATTTCTATACATTTAACAGCAAATGCTATGATTTCATTCTTATTTATGACTGAGTAAAACTCCATTGTGCATATATACTACATTGTCTTAAACCTTTCATCTATTGACAATCATCTGGACTGGTTATGTATACCTTGGCTATAGTGAATTGTACTGCTAGAAACATGGATGTGGCTGTATCCTTATAGTATGCTGATTTTAGACCTTTTTGGATAACTACCAAAGAGTGGGATAGTTGGGTCAGACGATGGTTCTATTCTGATTTTTATGGACTTTCCACATTGCTTTCTGGAGTGGTTGCACTAATTTGCACTCCCACCCACAATGTATGATTGTATCCCCCCATCCTCACCAGTATTTATTATTATTAGTATTCTTGATATTTTCCTTAGAATATCTTGATTTAAAAACAAATCCTGTGTGATTTAACATGTCTTAACAAAAATGAATATTATCTAACACTTTCCCTTTTACCTTTCTGCCTCAAAAGAGGGTAAATGGGAGGACATTTGGCAGCTCTAGGAGCCAAGGAAATTACCACAAGATTGTTTAACTAGAAAATTTACTGGAAATTTCATCATGTCCCCACTTAATTTTTTTTTAAAGAGAGAATGAGAGAGGGAGAGAGAGAGAGAGAGAGAGAGAGAGAGAGAGAGAGAGAGAGAGAGAGAGAGAGAAAATTTTAATATTTTATTTTTTAGTTCTCGGCGGACACAACGTCTTTGTATGTGGTGCTGAGGATCGAACCCAGGCTGCACGCATGCCAGGCAAGTGCGCTACTGCTTGAGCCACATCCCCAGCCCCCCCGCTTAATTTTTTATTCATTTTATTTCTTCTTTTTAGATATACATGACAGTAGAGTGTATTTTGACATATTTTACATACATAGAGTATAACTTATTCTAGTTAGAATCTCATTCTTATGGTTATACATGATGTGAGGTTTCACTGGTGGTGTATTCATATATGAATATAGAAAAGTTATGTCTGACTTGTTCTACTGTGTTTCCTATTCCCATCCCTGCTTCCTTCCCTTCATTTTCCTTTATCTAATCTAATGAACTTCTATTCTTTCCTCCCTCCACCCTGTTAGCATCTGTGTATCAGGGAGAACATTTGACCTTTGGTTTTTTGGGGATTGGCTTATTTCACTTAGCATGATGGTTTCCAGATCCATTTATTTACCTGCATAAGTCATAAAGTCATTCTTTTTTATGGTTGAGTACTATTTAATTGTGTATATATACACCATATTTTCTTCATCCGTTTATCTGTTGAAGGGCACCTAGGTTGGATTCAGAGCTTAACTATTGTGAATTGAGCTGCTACAGGTTGGTGTGGCTGTGTCACATTTTTTTGTTGTTGGTTTTTACATTCTGGGGGTTGAACTCTGAGCCTAGGGCATGCTAGGCAAGTACTATACCACTATGCTCAATACCAGCCATTTTTTAGGTTTTTACTTTGAGACAGGGTCTCTCTAAGTTGCCCAGTAACTTGCTGTCCTCTTGTCTCATCATCCTGAGTGGCTGGGATTATAGGTGTGCACCACCACACTCAGCTTCCAATTAAGTTTTGAGTGCCCAGAACCAGAAAATCTCCAAATATTGAAACTTGTCTCAGAATGTCACTTAAGATGGTTTTCACCATTTTTTCTTTAGGTCATCTCACGGTTGCTTCTGTAGAAAAGGAACGGGTAGGGAAGATTTTTGAGATGAGGGATGAGACTACTCCCCAGTAGGCCACTTGCTACTGTCTGGCTGGACACAATTCACGAGCCACTTGTCAAGCAGAAACGAACTTTATTTTTAGAACACACTCGCAGCACCACAGGAGCTCTTCAGGAATTCCCTCAGAGCCCAACTGCCACCACCAGCTTCTGGTGAGCCTCTCAACCCCCCACTCCTCCTGCTCTTGAGGCCGATTGGCTGGGTCGTATGGGCGGAGCCAAAAGAGTACCCCAATGAGCAGCTCCGTGGTCTGAAAGGGCGGGGAAACAGCCCAATGAGCATCACCGCAGAGGAGCCAATCAGCTGGCAGCTGGAAGTTTGCTGGAGCCCCTTTGGCTGTGGCTCTCAACAGCCTCTGAATTCCACTCTTGGGCAAAGACAGGACCTCAGTTTACCTGGATGCTTCCTTCTCAAAGGGAACAAGACTGACATTTGTAAGAGCTAGATACAAGCTGGAACATTTCACACATATTATCTGTCAACAGTGACATGTTTAGCAAAAGAAAGCATTAGAAAAGAGTTGTTATGGTTCAGATGTGAGGTATCCCCCCAAAACTCATGCAACAATTTTTAGAGGTGAAATGATTAAGTCATGAGAGTTGTGACCTGGTCAGTGGGCTAATCCACTCACAGATTAACTAGGTGTCACTGGAGGCAAGTTAACTGAGGAAGTAGGTCACTGGGGTATAACTGTAGGTTTCATATTTTGTCCTTGGTGAGCAGAAAGCTCTCTCTTCTTCCTGGTTGCCATGTCCTGAGCTGATTTCCTCTGCCATGTTTTTCTGCCATGAGGTTCTGCCTCACCTTGGGCCCAGAACTATGCAGTTGACGGACCATGGACTGAATCTCTGAAACTGTAAGCCAAAATAAAATTTTTCTCTTCTGGTTGTTTTTGCCAGATTTTTGGTGATGAAAAAACTGAGTAAAGCAGGAATTCAGGGAAGGTTTAACTGTGAGTAGAGTATATTGTGCTATTTTTCAAAGTTATATGAGAAAACTTGGACTTGTAGTTATAGATTAGAGGATTTTATCTCAGCAGGAAGAGAAATGTACACTATAACATGAAACAAGAGTCTAGGAAAAAGTTACCCATTGAGTAGAGTCATTTTGAGGAAAGGTGGATAATTTAATATTAAAATCTATAAAAATGGGATAATACAGGTCCTCTCCTCTAGCCTGCCCCTCTTGGCCACTGGATTGTGCCCATGGTGTACAGAGGCCTCAATGCTCTGAATATGCCCTCACCTTCCAAACTGGTTTCTCTAATCATCTCCAGGTTGGCCTCTAAGCAAACATATTTTTAAGGACCTTTCTTCCAATCTCTAAAAGGCTTTAAAATCCAATATTAGAATTTTAGGAAAACAGTTACTAGTTTTAAAACAAAATGAGTATGTGTTCCGCATACTTGGAGAAAGGAAAGTTCTGTCTTTAGGATCTGGTAGCTCCCATGACATTCTTCAGTACAAAATATGTGGCCTTGAAAGCCATGTTAGAAATTTCTATATGAAAAGCCAAATCAGGCACTAAATCTTAAAATGTGACCAGAAACTTCTGTAAGTTATTTCTTAATGTATCTTTACATGAAGGAAACATTTATCAGTTTATGTATTATGTGTGGTCTGTTAGGGAAAGGTCACACTTTCAAAGAGTCTTCTCTCTCCAGTATATAAGAACAATACTGATAAAGTTTTCTTCATTATTTCTCATCTGACTGACACATTCCCTTGTTCTGGGCTCTGAGTGGCTATATTGGCTTATGGTCAATTTTCAGAGAAAGACCTCAAGACTAAATTATAAATAAAATCTAATAATACAAATCACAATACAAGGTCATCTAATTGACAGAGACTAATTGTATCCTGGGTCCTAGCAGCAAGGGAGCTAAGGGAATAAGGGTTTTTATTTAAAAATTTCTCCAAATAGAAGGCATGTGGGGTACAATCAAATCTTCATCATCTACTGTTTCTCTGATTGAGGAATAAAGAAGCAGAAAAACTTAACAAGTGTGAGATGTTCCTGGGCATATCATGCAGCTCAGGATGGACAGGGCATTGGCCAAAGTGAATCAAGAACAAAATCAAAGTATAGTCCCTGAGAATCTTGACCCAGTACTGCCAGAAGACTCAGACCCTGGCCTCAGTGAATTCCTGGGTCACAGAGGCATAGAGTTGGGATTTTCTTTGAGATCTTGCCAAGCTTCAAATTACCACCCCAGTGCCTCAGTGATGAGTCCCTGTGTTAGTTAGTTTTCCTTTACTGTAACAAAATATTTGAGATAGTCAACTTACAAAGAGGAAAGGCTTAAATTTGGCTCACAGTTTTGGAGATTTCAGTCCATGGTCAGTTGGCACTATTGCTTTTGGATCTGTAGCCCACATTATGGCTGGGGCATGTGGTGGAGCAAAGCTGCTGTCCTCAGGGTCAGGAACTGAAAAATAGAAAAAGGAAAGAGCTGGGTCCCCCTATCCCCTTCTAGGGTGTGATCCAATGACCTGAGACCTCCCTGAGGCCTTACTTTGTAAAGGCTTCACCACCTCCCAGCAGTGCCCCAAGCTGGGGAACAAGCCTTCAACACGTGGTCCTTTGAGTGACATTTCAGATCCCTATCTCAGGATGCACCCCAACCCACTCAGTGCCTCAGCAAATGTAGGACAGGAAGATTATAAATGAGAGGTGGCAAGTATTGTCTAGGGCATGATTTTTGTTGTAAGGACTCATAAATTGACTGAATAACAAGTAGTTTCACTTTTGCTAGCAAACACAGAGACATCAGTCATGCCAGCAAGTATCTGAAATAACTGAATGTTAATATTTTTCTTTCATATACTTAAACTCATATTTTATTTAAACTCATATTTTGTTTTAATATTTGAAGTTAGACAGTTACATAATTTATTATAATTATATACTATATTTCATATGACATTTTAATTAGTAGGTAGCATGAGAAAAATTAATTCTATGATACGGGCTACTGCAAACAGAGACAATGGGTAGATAATGATAATAAGGTATCTGGAATCTACAGAAGTGGAACTTACAGAAACAGAAAATGAATGGTGGTTATCAGAGTTTGGGTAAAACCAGTGGGGTGATATTGATTGAAAGACACAAACTCACAATTTTAAAGAGAGTAAATTCTGGAATTAAACATACAGCATGGATGGTGATAGGTGTGTTGATTATTTTGATCCTGTTAATCATTATGCAATGTATATCAAATCATCACATTGCACACTTGAATATATATAACCTTTGTCAATTAAATGTTTTAAACAAAAATAAATAAAAGAAAAATAAGAAAAAGATATATCAACCTTTTGACTAATAACCCCTGCTTTTCATTTCCTTTAAGATGAAAGATACCCTTTTCAAACGAGAAATATATACTCAGCGAATGAATTTTCAATTGGCATAATTAAGTAGGGGACTTGAAATTCCTGACCAGTAGAGTGGTAAATAGAAAATTGCTTGGTCTTTTTGTCTCAGACAATGAATGCCCAGGAGTCAGTGTGAGTCTGTGGGATGGAGAGCCTGGTCCAGTAGGTCCTCATTTTGGCTAAGGAACTACAGCTTTAGGAAAAAGTGTAACAATTCTTTCTGGAATGTTTGCTTCTGAGCTCAGAGTTCCTATAGATGGATAAATGATTTTTCTTTCTGAATCTCATTTCTCTTTGCTATCATGAATAAACTATGTCTCTGGCTCTGTTAGCTATCTGCCTCTTGGCCTCAGATTTTCTGGATCTAGTTTCTTGGTAGGTGTATCAGTCCATTTTACATTGCCAATACCAATAACAGTACCACAGACTTGATGAGTTTTAAAGAAGGCAGTTATATTTTTGCTCATGGTTCTAGAGACCACATTTGATGGTCTTCCTGCTGGCAGTGACCTGAGGTAGTGCAAGGAGTCTGCTGACAAGGGACAAGAAGCATGCAAATGCAAGTGTCTTCTGGTCTCCTCCAGGATTCAGTCGTAGGGGCTTCACTCTAATGACTATATCTAATACTACCTATTTCCCAAAGACCCCATCTCTAAGCACCATCATTGGATTAAGTTTCCGCTGTAATATCTCTGAATGCAATTAAATTTGAATAGATGGATTCTTAGGGGACACATTCAAGCAATATCCAAACCATAACAATAATTTGGCTTTCCTTACTTAGGATTTGAGAAAATGGCACCCATGTATCAAAACAGCTTTTATTCTAACTTCGTCTCAGCCTGCTAGTGAGAAACAGGGCACTCAGAATTTGTCCAGGAACCCCAGTCTGGCCAGATTAGATGAAATTCAGCAAACAAGTCATCAACCCCTTGCACAAGACCCTTTCTTAATCCCTCCCTTTCTGTGTATCCGTCCCCCTCTGATTTCCTTTGTTTTTATCCACCACCTCCCCCAAAGCCCTGCTCTGCCATTTCCTTTCCAGTACTGGCCAGTTCTTCCTGGATGCTCAGCACTTCCTTCTTCCCTCTTTCACATGGGGGAGTGGGGGAATACTCCATATTTTTTATGTGGGTAGGAAGCAAAAACTATCCTTGTAATGTGTTCTATAGAAGCGGAATGTGATGACAAGAGAGATAGTCTGCTTTTTTTTTTTTTTTTTTTTTGGTTCAGGTAGACATGAACTCTCACTATATCAGACCCAAGAACCTGAGTTAGGAGCAGGCTATCAGGCAAGCATCTGAATTCATGGCTGGGATAGGATGTACAGAGGTCAAATCTCTGGTTGTACAGTTTGTTTGGGTTGCCATAACAAAATACTATAGACTGGAGCCCTTAACAACAGAGAACTATTTTCTCACAGTTCTGGAGGCTGGAAGGCCAGGATCAAAGTGTTGACAGGGTTGTACCTGAATCCTGAGGCCTCTCTCCTTGGCTTGTAGAAGGCCACCTTCTCCACGTTCTTCCTTCTGTGTTCATCTGGCCCCACTCTACTCTTCTTATAAAGATAGAACTCACGTTGGATTAGAACCTACCCTAATTACCTCATTGAAAGCTTATTACCTCTTTAAAAGGATCGTCTCAAAATTCAGCTGCATTGGAAATGAAGTCTTCGCCACATGGCTTCTGAGGAGACACAATTCAGTCTATGACACTGGGCAACAAAGCTTCTGCCTCAATCTAGTGTCGATGGAGAGCAGGCCACAGACCAGTGTAGTGAGTGCTGTACAGCCAGGTGGTGGTGTCCCACTGTGCTAGCTCTGCCACACAGGTCTGGTCAAGTAGCTCCATGTCAGCTTCTTATGGCCTTCTTAGAGAAAAACTCTTAGCACAATGACAAGGATTTTGAATGACCTAGTGTCTTAGTTTGTTTAGTGTTTTGTGACATAATGTCACAGACTGGACAATTTATAGTTCATTTCTTACAGTTTGGGAGGCTGGAAAGTCTGAGGTTAAGACATCAAATCTGGTGAGGATCTTGCAGCCTCATAGTATGGTAGAAGGCACCACATAGTGAGAGAAATGAAGTGGGGCAGCTCAGTTTTTTCCTCCCCTTTATGTAAGCCACTAATCTCATCGTGGGAGTCCCATTCTCATGACCTCATCTAACACTAATTACTTCACAAAGGCCTTACTTTCGAATATCATTGACAAAAGAAATTGGGGATTAAGTTTCAGCACATCATTTTGGGGACACATTCAAACCACAGCAGGGAGTGAACTCTTAATTCCAGCCCACTCTAAGCTGCATAACTACTGTTGTCACATTGAGGACTCTTAACCTTCTCAATGTGTAAATCATTCTCCTCAAAGTGAAAAAACATTGATGGGTTGAAAGTCACCATTCTGAACTAATTATGTAAATCTATGTGACCAAATTATATCCATGAGAAGGTTCAGGCAGTGAAGCCATCACCTGGGAACTCATTTGAAATGCAAGTTCTTAGTCTTGCCACAAACCTACTGAAACAGAAACTCTGAGGGTGGAGCCCAGTAAGTTGTTCCAAATAGCTCTCCAGGAGGTATGCATAGAAACTGAAGTCTGAGAACCGATATTAACACAATATAAAAATAAAGGTGAAAAAAAGACCTAACACGAAACATCAGCTTTGCATCGTAACTATAAACCTTCTTGTGCCACATCTCCCACTTCCTTAAACATGGCACTATTACTCTGTTTATCTAGAAATCAAGAATAGTATATGTTCATGTGATTGGAAATCTGTTCTTTACATATGTAGGACCCAGCCGCTGGTCAAAAGTATGTGACTTTACTATCCCAACTATGATTTCCCTGTATTGAAGTGTTACTCTAGGGCCAGCTTTCTGGACAAAATCCTAAAGCACATTAGCCTCTGTCATACAGTGAAATGGGGTTTGCAGTGCTAATCAATGGAAATCGAGCTTTCTGTTGCCATTACTTGGCCACAACTACATAGGGGCACATGATCTCTGTGCCCGCCTTTCTGATGCCCCCAGTCAGCATGAAATGCTTCCCATACAAATGAGTTGCCAAAGAACTCTTTCAGCAAACCCTTTTCCAGTTTGAAAATAAGCCACTTTCTGCTTGGTTTAGAGACCATGTGTTGACAAATGCAAGCATTTAATATAGCAGATTCCCTTCAGGATGTTGTCTCAGGCCAAAGAAACGTGTTGGGGTAGCTTGAGAAAGTTTTTTAGTTCAAACATCATATAATGCCACATAGCTAGGAACTATAGTAAATGTTTAATTTGGACTCTGTGAGATCACATTATTAATGATTAAGGATCGATCCAGGATCAGATACCCACTCTACTATTTTGGAGGAAACAGCTTTGGGCCATGAACCTGTATACATCTCTGTGTTTTTATCTACGAAATGAAGATATTCATCATTCTTATCTCATAGGGCTCTTTTAAGATTCAACCTTGGTAACATATTTAAATAATTTTGCTTACCCTGACACATCCTGAGTAGCAGCTGCTATCTCCCATAAAGGAGCTGTACAGTGGGAAAACTTTTCCTTCACACTTACTTTTTATGTTCAGGACCCATGGCCCTGTGAATTAAACTGACAACAGAAAAAAATAACAGGAGATAAAAGCATAACACTTATTAATTTTTAAGTTTATATGCATGCTGAAGTCAGAAAAAGAAGTGAGTACTGAAAGAAGTGAGGCAATTTGAGAATTATATGCTATCTGAATAAGGGACAGGGAGGTGGAGAAAGGCAACATAAGAGAGAAAACAATTTTCAGAAAAGATAAATGAGACTTTAGCAGAATAAATGGGAGACATGAGAGGTTGTACCTGTTGCAGTTTGAATGTGAGCTGTCCCCCAAAAGCTCATGTGTGAGACAAGGCAAGAAGGTTTACAGGAGAAATTATTGGGTTGTGAGAGCCTTAACCCAATCAGTGAAACAATTATCTGATGGGATTAATTGAGTGATAATTGAAGGCAGGTAAGGTGTGGCTGGAGGAGATGGAGCATTTGGGCGCATGTTTCGGGGGGTATATATTTGTATTTGGCAAGTGGAGATCTCTCTCTCTTTCACTCTCTCACTCTCTCACTCTCTCTCTCTCTGCTTTCTGCTCATTGTGTGAGCCGCTTCCCTCCACTTACATCTTCCACCACGATGTTCTGACTTACCTCAAGCCCCGAGGAATGGAGTCTGCTGTCTCTATTGAGATCTCTGAAACCGGAAGCCCCCAAGTAAACGTTTCCTCCTCTACTATTGTTCTGCTCAGATCTTTCAGTCACAGAGGCAAAAAAAAGGCTGACTAAAACAGTAACAATACCTCTGTGAGCGTGTGCACCAACTTTTCACCTCCTCGAAGGGAAGATAACAGTTGCTTCTAGGGAGGGGATTTATGACAATTGAGTTATTTAGAGAAACTCTGCTTTAGGCAGAGAAATGATTTCAGATTCTCAAATACCTTCACAGCTCAGAAATCATTCTTAGGCCACACTGGCATATTGGGGGTGGCCTATCCATATGCCCATCAGAGCACCTAAGGCCCCTGTCTGGTTTGGAAGCTGAGTGGAGGATGTCTTTGTGAGCTGTGTTCACAGTGTCTTATGTTCATTTTGAAGGCGGGGCGGGCGTTAGGTATCACAGAATAGAAAGTGGGATACTGGACCTTCCTGCATCCAGCTCTGTCTTCTCACCCCTACTTGTGGCTCAGTTAAGTTTTCTCTGTTTTTAAAGAAAACAGTAAAACAGGAGTAAGGGAACAAAATAAAATGGGCACAGAGGATCTGTGTCCAAGGCTGGCCAAGGTAAGGGAGGAAAGATGTGCTGCAGAAGAGAACAGCAGACTGCAACCTAGACACTGAGGTTTCACTCACACAGGTCCCCCGCTGACTCATCCCTCAACCTGTTTTCATTCAGACCCAACACGAGAACACTAGCTGATTGCTAAGATGATTTCCATGATGTGATTCCAAGGGTATTGTTTATTTATTTATTTATATTTTTGGTGACATATCCTAAATGTTTTCTTCCCTCTTTTATTTACTGGAAATATATGTGCTGATTGAAAATATTTTTGCTTTAAAACCACACACACAAAAGAGGCCTGAGAAAACTTGGAGGTGATGGATATGTTTATTAGTTTGATTATGGTGATGATATCTTCACTGAAGGTCAGTGTTCAAACTCACCCCATGGAACACACCAAATATATTCAGCTTTTTGTATATCAAATATACCTCAATAAATCTGTTTAATTTTTTTTTTTTTTTTTTTTTTGCCTTTCCATTTAGACAACATCTCTACTGGAATGGCATCTTAGCTCAGTCTCTCTTGTTGCATGCATTGGGAAGAAAACTACAGATATAAAATGTTAAATAGCATATTTAACATTAACTCAGAATCTTTTCTTCCTTACCTTTCAATCTTAACTGGCATGGTTTAACAATATTAGCTGTAGCCCCCTCACTTTTTCAACAGAAAGTTTTAGTCATTTCATTACGTTTAGATGAATTGATACTCTAAGTTGCTAATTCTTTCCTTTTGATTTTTATGAAAGCTGTAATTCTTCAAAAAGAATAGAAACTGAAATCCTCTTGTGTGCTGTTAAAGAAAGTATTCGTTTCAAAGATCTTGCTAAAGAAAAAATGTTTCACTCTATGAGATATAAAGAGTAGACCCATGTTCTATATTTAATCTAAAAGAACATCACTTATTTTTTTCTCTGTAGAACAAGATGTTGTGGAGGTCAGTCGTTGAGAGATCTTAAAAATCAGATCTCTATTTTAGTAATGGGTCTTACATTGACAAATTTATATAGTCTTTCATCTATGAATCATTTTCGTCAAACACAGGACACAAATTTTTTTTTGCATGTTTTAAAAAAGATGCTTCCAATGACAAAGATGCTGCTAATGTTTACATACTGAACCAAATAACTTCCACTCAGGATGCTACTGGGATTGGCACTCAGAGTAGTCCCCTGACCCTGGAGAGAAAGATAATGACATGCTCAAGGAAGTCAGCAGTAATAAGAAATTTGTGTGTGCTACAGATGTTAGAGCAAGGCGCACAATCTTCTGTCATTGTGCTTTGGGATTTCATTTTCGGAGAGTCCCCAACATATGGTTATTGGACTTACGATGTTTTCCCCACTTTGTAATGGTGCAATACACATTCAGTAGAAACCATATTTTAAATTTTAATTCTGATCATTTTCCAGGCTGGCAGTATGCTGTATGATCCTCTCACCATGCAGGGCAGCAACGATGAGTTTCAGCTCCCAGTCAGCCTGATGATCGTGAGGGGCAACGGCTGACTCTCCAGCTGTTTGGCAAGCTAGTAGGTGTGTGGAATGTACTTGAATTTAATTCCAACATATGAAGTGTTTTTGAGGACCTAACCTTTGTAGGTCAAGGTACATCTGTATTTGCTTTAGCCATCTGTAAAGCCCTGGAAAAAGTGGGTCTGTAGTGTTCCGGGAAAGGGCAAAAAAATACCCAAGGATTCTACATTCAAGGTAAGGGAATCAGGATGGCCTCTTGGTTTCTTTGTTAAAATAGCTCAGCAAGACAAAGCCAGAAGAATCAGAAGAATCAGAAGAATCAGAAGGAGGAGAACACTCCTCCTTCTGTGTCCAGGTCTCTGGAGTCTCCTGGCTCCACTCTTGCTGGCCCTCATCCGTTCACTCATTCCTTCCCTTGCTCATTTCTTCCACCAACTGTGATTGGTACCTCCTATGTTTTAGGGGCTGGTCACTGGGAACAAGTAGTGCCTGAGACATAATCACAGGGACACCATTCTAGTGATTGGAAGGCAGCTGACAAACACACTGGGGGAAGAGAAGGAGGAATAGGCAGAACACTAGACGATTTTTGGTTCGTTGAGAAAACTTTTTATGATCCTATGATGATGAGTACACATCATTCTTTTATTTTCCAAATCCGTCAAAAAAAAGTCCAACACCAAATTCAACCACATGTAAACTATGGACTCTGGATTATGGACTGCATCAATGTCAGTTCATCCCTTATAATAAACGCACCACTCTGGTGGGGGATGTTAACGAGGGAGGCAAGGGGTACGTGGGAAATCTGGGCTCAGTTTTGCTGTGAAAATACAAGTGCTCTGAACAAATCTGTTAGAGAAACAGATAAAAGTCATCGTCAGATAGTGGGACGTGCTCTCTGGATAACAGGGCTACCTTGGTTACCATGGTGTGTGCTGCTGCATGACTCCTCTGACATTGTTGCACTGCACACTCTGCCACCTACCCTTGTGTGGAGCTGTGCAAACTAGTGCCCCCAATGGACTATTCAGTTTGGGAGAGTGCAATGCCAATACTGTTTGATGGGTAGTTTGGGAGTGTGGATATTGTATTTTTTCCTTGAAAGGAAAAGAATCTCTATAGCTAACAGGGGCTAGAAGGAGCTTATCCAACTCCTCCTTTGCAGAGAAGATTGTATGGACAGTTTAAAATTCACAGAGGACTATCAGACCCTTACAAGTTTCTAAAACCCAAGGGATAGCTGGGTAGTTTTAAACAGGTGCATTTTGGCTGATGGTCCCTACTGAGGTATATCCAACCCTGCTATGTGCCTGGTGAAGCTCCGTCTGTGCCTTTTGGTTGACTTCAGAGGAGCAGCACTCCTGCATGGTGGCTGTATCTCTTGGAGAACTTCTTCTCCTGGTCATACAGAATATCTCTCAGAGCCAAGCATATAGAACTCATAGAACTAGCCTCCATTCTCTTGTCAAGTATTTTTTTCTTAAATTCCAGTCTTCTCTCAGATCTCTGCCAGGTGGATGAGTCCTTAAAATGCTGACCTTCTTAAAATCTCTTTGTAAAAATAATCTCATTTCTCTGTTTCCATTTTTTTTGCTGTGTAAGAATTTTTTATTTTTTTAATTTAATTTTTTTTATTTACGTATGACAACAGAATGCATTACAATTTTTATTACACATATAGAGCACAATTTTTCATATCTCTGGTTGTATCAAAGTATATTTACACCAATTTGTGTCTTTATACATGTACTTTGGATAATAATGACCATCACATTCCACCAACATTTAGAAACCCATGCCCCCTCCCTTCCCCTCCATCTCCTCTCCCCTATCTAGAGTTTGTCTATTCTTCTCATGCTCTATCTCCCTATCCCATTATGAGTCAGCCTTTTTATATCAAAGAAAATATTTGGCATTTGTTTTTTGGGGATTGGTTAACTTCACTTAGCATTATCTTCTTTAACTCTATCCATTTATCTGCAAATGCCATGATTTTCATTGCTGAGTAATATTTCATTGTGTATATATGCCACATTTTTAAAAAATCTGTTCATCTATTGAAGGGCATCTAGGTTGGTTCCACAGTTCAGCTACTGTAAATTGTGCTGCTATAAACATTGATATGATATTTTTAAGTCTTTTGGGTATAGACCCAGGAGAAGGATAGCTGGGTCAAATGGTGGTTCCATTCCTAGATTTCCAAGAAATCTCCATACTTCTTTCCATATTGGCTGCACCAGTTTGCAGTCCCACCAGCAGTGTATGAGTGTGCCTTTTACCCTACATTCTCACCAACACTTATTGTTGTTTGTCTTCATAATAGCTGGAGTGAGATGAAATATTAGAGTGGTTTTGATTTGCATTTCTCTAATTGTTAGCAATGATGAAAATTTTTTCATTCATTTATTGATTGTTTAGTGTTAGAGATTAGTGCTCTATCTGATGTGTGAGGGGTAAAAATTTTCTCCCAAGATGTAGGCTCTCTATTCACCTCACTGACTGTTTCTTTTGCTGAGAACAAACTTTTTAGTTTGATTCCATCCCATTTATTGATTCTTGATTTTAATTCTTGTACCATAGAAAAAGCAATCATGAAATTTATCTGGAAAAATAAGAGAACCAGAATAGCTAAAACAATCTTTAGCAAGAAAAGTGAAGCAGGTGGCATCACTATACCAAACCTTAAACTATACTACATAGCAATAGTAACAAAAACAGCATGGTATTGGCACCAAAACAGACTGGTAGACCAATGGTTCAGAATAGAGGACATAGAGACTAACCCACAAAATTACAATTATATTACACAAAGGTGTCAAAAACATGCATTGGAGAAAAGATAACCTCTTCAACAAATGGTGCTAAGAAAACTGGAAATCCATATGCAACAAAATAAAATTAAACCCCTATCTCTCACCAGGCACAAAATTCAACTCAAAATGGATCAAGGACTTAGAAATAAAACCAGGGACCCTGCATCTAATAGAAGAAAAAGTAAGCCCTAATCTCCACCATGTGGGATTAGACCCTAACTACGTTAATCTGTTTCCATTTCTTGTTTGAAGAATTAAATCCTTAACTGTAGATAGTCTACATACATCTTGTGTACAACTAGACATGCATGAATGGTACAGTTCTCTCCTCTCAGCTATAGCTTCTCTTCTGGTGCAAGTGGGAGGGTCAGGTGCATAATCAGGAGAAAAGGGTCATGCGGTCTCAGAAAGAATTTGGGGGATGTTAGTTTTAATAAATGAGAAGATGTCAAAACATACAAAAAAATCTAGCAAGGTCATGTGATATAGGTTCACAAATGCACACATACTCAAGGCACACTTCAGTTTCTTTTGCTTAAGAATAGATTAATTATTGTGCTTGGTATTCCATCACTTGAATTCCTAAGTAGGTTATATGTTCCCTGGATGGGAGCCGACCTCAGGGAAGCAGAGTTCAGTAGTAAGTTCTCCTAGTAGTATATCAGCTCTGACCTAAAGGAGAGAAATGGTAAGAAATACAGATTTCCTCCCCAGTAAAAAACCTTCAATGTTTTTAAAATTCTAATCTCAACTCAGCAGCTTGAGAGGATGAGGCAGGAGGATCGCAAGTTCAAAGCCAGCCTCAGGGGCTAGGGTTGTAGTTCAGTAGTATAGTGCTCACCTGGCACATTTGAGGCCCTAGATTCGGTCCTCATCACCACATAAATAGAAATAAATAAATAAAATAAAGTCATTGTGTCCATATACAGCTTAAAAATAAACCTTAAAAAAAAAGCCAGCCTTAGCTAGAGCAAGTTGCTAAGCAACTCAGTAAGACCATGTCTCTAAATGAAATACAAAATAGGGCTGGGAATGTAGCCCAGTGGTCTAGTGTCCCTGAGTTCAATCCCCAGTACCAATAAAATAAAATAAAATTCTGAGCTCACATTGAGATAGGTGTTAGTGGAAATTATGGCATAGAGAATCCTTTAAGATTCAAGTTTTGAGCCCATCAATACTTATTGCCATGAGTGTTTCTCAGAATGGTGCAAGAAATATCTGAGTCAATGTGCCTAGGCAAATGCAAGACACCATACCTGGCACAGTGTTTTAGTCAGCTTTGCATCACTTTAATGGACTACCCAACATGTCCCGACCGGCAGGACACATCAACGTGGGCAGCGAACCTAGATGGGGAGGAATGAAGGGACAAGAGACACGAAGGGTGACAGCAAGACAAAAGTTCTGATCAAGCTGCAAACTTTTATTGTTCACACAGGGGTATTTATGGGCTGGGGATGGGGGAGCTCTCTTATCGGCAGTTGCTAGAAGTCTTTACAAGGTGAGATAGCGCAGGATGTCTCAGGGAGATGGATGGCTGCAGGGTGTCTCCCAGGCGAGATGTCTCCTAGGGGGCTGTTTCTTGTAACTGTCAGGCTATTCTTTGAAGGAGAACTCCCTTTTGGTCCCTGGCACCAACTGAGTCTCTTAAGAAGAGATTCATTTAGCTCATAGTTTGGAGTTTGAAAATCCAAATGGTATGGTGTAGGCTCTGTTCTGAAAGCTACCTGTTTTAGTTATCTTTTTGCTGATGTGACCAAAAGATATGACAAAAACAATTTTAGAGAAGGAAAATGTTGTATTCATGATCTCCATCCATAAACAGCTGGCTCCTTTGCTCTGGATCTGAGATGAGGTAGAACGTCATGGTGGGAGAGTGTGGTTGGGGAGAGCAGCTCAGGACACCAAGAAGCAGAGAGAGATTCACCTTGACTCACCAGGGACAAAGGCATGGTCCCAGCACACCCTACCAGCCTATAGTTTTCACCCAGTTAATCCATTCAGGTGGGTCAGTGCACTGATTAGGTTAAGGCTCTCGTAATCTGGTCATTTCACCTCTACACTTCCTTTCACTGGCTCTCACATGAACATTTGTTGTATTTAAACCATGACATTACCCCCTTGGCATCCCCTGATGGTGCAGGTAACAATGGTTGGAGCTTTTGCTGGAGCAAGCAAGTGATTGCATCCCAAATCAAGAGTGGAGAGGATGAAGGGGCAGGGTTGCTCCTTTTAAAACCACCTTCTTGTAAGAACTCAAGGGGTCCATGAAAACTACCTTCTTCCATTGAAAGCGTACCCCCAATGATCTAAGGACTTCCCACTAGGTTCTAACTCAAAACTTCCACTTACTCTCAGTAGTTCCACCCTGGGGACAAAGCCTCCAAACTGAAGGACACAAATAATGTTTAAACCACAGTAGATGGCAATCCAAGGACACAAAATCAAAGCCACAGAGTGGACTGGATGCAGCCAGAAGGTACTCTCTTCCACCTGTGCAATGTCTACAAGAGGACTGCTGTTAAGATTTTCAGTTTGTCTATATGTCTAGAATTAAATTGTTATTTACCAAAAAGTCAATTACTTTATTGTGGAAACTTGTATGCATTTTATGGTGACCTTCAAATCTTATTATCATCATCATCATCAACACATATTAATTGCACAAATTAATGGGTTTCACAGTGACATTTTCATGCATGCATATATGGAGTTTTGATCATGTCTAATTTCCCTTTTTCTATCCTTTCCTGTTCCCTATCTTCCCTGTTACCTGATCCCCTTCCAGACCCTAATTCTCTAACAGTTTCTGTGCTACTTTTAGACAGTCTCTGCATATAAGAGAAAACAACTGATATTTATCTTTCTGTGTCTGGTTTATTTCACTTAACAAATGGATTCCAGTTTTTATCCATGTTCCTGAAAATGATGGGGTTTCATTCTTCTTTTTAGCTGAATAAGGCTTCATTATACACACACACACACACACACACACACACACACACACACACGCACACACACGCACACATACACACACATGGTGTATTTTGGTACTAGGGATTGAACCCAGGGACAGTCAAGCACTGAGCCATATCCTCAAACCTTTTTATCTTTTTATTTTGAAACAGGGTCTTGTTAAGTTGCTATGGGCCTCACTAAGTTGCTGAGGCTGGCTTTGAATTTATGATCTTCCTGCCTCAGCCTCCCAAGCCACTGGAATCACAGGTGTGCACCATGGCACCCAGCACATATTCTTTATCCATTCATCTGTTGATGGATACCTAGGCTTATTCCATATATTTACCATTGTAAATAGTGGCATAATAAACTTGTGTATACAGGTAACTCTTTTGTATTCTGACTTCAGGGTTCCTATATATAGGATCCTTTTTCCCACAACCTTGACAGCCATTTTGATAATAGCCATTCTAACTTGGGTGTGATTGAATCTCAATGTAGTTTTGATTTGCATTTACCTGATGGCTAAAGATATTGAGTATTTTATGTATTTATTAACCTTTGTATTTCTCCTTTGTGAGGTTTCTATTCAGGATTATGTCATGATAGTCCCAATTTTATTTAACATTGCTACAGTGCTTTACATGATGTGAGTTAGTAGAAGAAAATGTTTCCTTTAAGAGTCTAACATAAAACCAAACAGTAAAGTTGGTATCACAGGATATATATTAGTAGAAGCCATGAGATTTTGAAAGATAAATATGTGAACAATTTAAAAATAGGATTCAACGTATTACATACTTGATCTTTATCTCAAAATCCTTATCTATTCTCAATGTTGTTTAGGATTAGTGACAATTTTTAACGTTACTTGAGAAAAAATAGATCTCTATAAGTAATAAAATTATTCAACTCTATTTAAAATATTATATCTGAAATATCTTTAAAAGGAAGTCTTATTAAAAACTCTCCAAGTACTAGGAAAAACTCTTTGATGACTATTGAGATCAAAATTATGTTTATCAGTTTCAATTTAGAAAGTTACTGAAATAATATCAGGAGGAAATCTCTCATTACCTACTCTTCTGCTGTATAATAATCTATTTAAAAATTTTTTTCTGTTTATAAGTAAAATGAAAGCTGACCATTAAATCAAAATTGTCTTTGCAAAATGGGAAATCCTGGTTAATTTCCTTTCAGATAAATCTGCAAGCCAGATGACTCCCTCTCTGTGTTCCAGATCCTGTCCTATTTTTTACCAGAGATGAACTGGCAAAGAGCTGCTGTGACATCTTGAATTACTAAAACAATTTCATCCGTATAAACTGACAGCACATTGGCAGGTGTTCCATGGAGCATGGTCGCAAATAATTTACCTGGAGCTACCATTTAAAACAAGTGTAGACAGCACACAGCAGGATTTAGTGTCTTTAATTTCCGTGGCAGTGGGATGCTTATTTGCTCTTTTAAACAATTAATTCTAAACTGTACTTGAGTCACTAATATTATTATCTGTATAGGTGGAAACATTTTCAATGGCAATTAAAATATTGCAAGTGTGTGCATGTGCATACACCTGCACACACACACACATACATGCACAAGCCTCAGGATATTTGATCTGGAAGGTCGTTTTGCAATCATCCAATCTGATTTGGCAAACAGGACACCAAGGTTTGGAAAAGTCACATGTTCAGCCTCTTCACACAAAAGACATGGCAGAACTGGGAACTTGTTCAGTTCTGTAGGGACAGAAAGGTGGGAAATGTTATCTCACTCTTGATAAGGCCCACAGGTGATATTCATATAACTAAACAAGTCAACAAGAAAAACGTCAACAAACCTACTATTTGAGTTTTTACATGACATAGGAGCCTTCAAAAATGAGGATCCAGTCACCCAGGACAAACTGTCCATTGCTATGCTTAGAATGACAAAGCACTGGCAACTGGGTAGAACTCCAACTAGGCAAAATGGGTATGACCTAATGGTAAGAGAGAGAGGTGGGGAACCCAGCAAGGCTTTCTGCTCAGATATCTTCCTCTCTGGTAGACAGCAGGACCTCCTAGAATGAGAGTCTCATGATCAACTATCAGACAAACTAGATCATAGATTTTCTTTACAGCCAGCACTTACACAGAAAGATGGGAGGAGATTAGGCAATAATCTGGGTTTTATGGCAGGTTTGTGGGGAATGAGTTCTAGTTTTTATGAGACATCTTAGGGTCAAGGAATTCTGGCTTCTACTTTGTGGGAGAAAGGAGAATTGAAGAAAGAAGGTCAGGAGAAGGTTAGAGAGAAAATTTGCTTTTGAGGATTGTCCAGTGTCCTTAATTTGTAGCCAAAGTGCTAGCTTTTGTGTATCATTTTCTGAAAACCAATAGTTCTCTGGATGCAGACCAATGTGTCAGGCAACTGAGCAATATTCCACCTGAAAGTTCCCATACATAAGAATTTTAGGCAAAAATCGATTGTATTTTAAAAGATTTTCTTATTCTTTTAGGTGTGATAATATGGTCAGTTAAATTTTTCCTCTTCACTGTTGCAAAAAAAAATCTACATTATTCATTATTTCAGCTGAAGTAAAAACTTAAGTCTGTATTTTAAGCCATGCCTATATGATACAAGCAGTGACTTTCTGAAAAAATATTTCAAATCAGTTATATGCCATCAAATTGACTTAATTTCAGAAATTAATAAACATTGGAAGTAATTTTTGAAATTGTTCTTGGTTTTCCAGTCAAAGCTTGACTGAACTATCTTTAATAGCTAATTATATATGTTAGGGTTCACTGCAAGAACATTGAAACTTCAATTAAAAAAAAAACCTTTATTGTGCACATGTAAGTTTTATAACATGATGTTATAAGATATATGTTGCTCTGGTTTAGCTATGATTTGTGTCCCTCAAAATGTTCATATGATTACAGGGTTGGTTCCCAGGGTGGTACTATTTAGAGGTGGTGGAACATTTAAGAGATTACTATAGGTAGTTTTGTGAGATATGAATATGTTAATTTGAGATGGGATCTAGTGGGAAGTCTTTAGGTCATTGGGGGTGTGCTCTTTGGAAGGTAGTTCATGTGGGACCCCCCTGAGTTCTCACAAGAGGGTAATTATAAAAAAGCAAGCTTGACTATTTCATCTTCTTTGCTCCTGCTTCATCTCTCTGTTTCTGTAATCACTTCCTTGCTTAGGCATCTTCAGCCACCAATGTTATCCATGCTATGAGGTGATACAGCCAAGGATCATTCCTGCCACAGAGTCTGCACTAGGCTATTTGGACTTTCAGTCTCCAAAACTGTGAACTAAGTAAATCTATTCTTCATAAGTACCCTATGTCAGCTATTTCATTACAGTTTCATGAAGTTGACTGATATAACTAAATAGTAAAATGGTTACTATTGTAACCATTGGAATAAATTAACATATCCATCATTTCAAATAGTAACCCATTCTTCCCCCTAAAACAAGTGTAGCTAGAATCTACTCATTTCCAGTCAGTGAAAAGAATGATGAAGTAAGAATTAGTAGTTATCCCAAATTCTGCATTAGCAGCACCAAATCATAACCAATTGTGTCCTTTGTATTTCCTTTTTTTAATTTAAATTTCTACTCACCAGAGTTTTCTTAATATTCTTATTGGTAAGTTAATTCTTTGTTAACCAGAAAGTCAAATCAAGCTTAACTTTCCATTTCTTAACTTATGGTTAATAAGAAATTTACCTCAGCTTACTATAAAAGGAAGATCGCAGAGAAAATGCTCAAGTTTTCCTATGAGATTTTCTTACATTCTTTGTACACTTGAAGGAAGGCAACATATAGGATAATCAATGACTGTACGAGTCAAAGGTATAAATAAAGACAGCTGACAAGGATCTTCCATCGGCAAATCTCCAGAAGGCTGCCTAGCTAAAGTGGCTGTCATTTTTAATGAGCCACAGATCATTATTGTTGGCACCAGGGAACAATTTAAAAATATTCATTAGAGTTGATGAGAAATGGAGAATGGAACCAGAATTATGCTGAATATAACTTTGTTCTTAATGTGTGTATTGTCCTAAAGGCTAGAGTTTACCTCCTAGTGCATCTGAGGAGTTAAATAAGCAACAGAGCTGAGCCGAAGAAGCCTGTGAGAATGAGGAGATTTTGATATAGCACCATCCTCCATTAGAAGATGATTAGTGTGATGATTTTAGTAGCTCATTGCAAGGGGAAGCAAGAGACAGCAAAGTATACCAGCTAACAGGTCAATCAGAGATTGGGAAAATTTGTTTTGGTTCCCAAAGTCACTCATTATGAGATCCATGTAGAAAGCCATCAGATTAGAGATCTTACAAAATAGCTACTCCATAAATATTTCTTGAATGAATTGATGACTGATAAAATGAGTCAATGTATAAACGAAAAGGAGTAAATCAAGAAAGTTAACATCTGAACCATAAAAAAAACAGGCTGTCAATATTAGGTGTTTGTGGTAAGGAGAATCGAAGATGATGAAATAGTAGAGTTTTTAAAGATTCTGTTCTCACAAATTATTTCACATTTTCTCCAACTAAAAATGTTCCAAATGCCTAACAAAATTAAAATAATGTGTATTCTCAGCCAGGCAATTTGGATACATTATCTACTTTATGTCCCAATAGGCTCATTACGTAGATAATAGATATATCACCAATTAGATTAGAAATTAATGCCTTTTAGGACAATAATAACAAGCTCATGATATCACAAATTACAAATTCTAGGATGAAAATTTGAATTCTCTAATCTGAAGCCCAAGTCCTCATATTTTACTAAATGGGTACTGCCTCATAGATGAAGAGCTCATAATGTAAAAGTCAATAGCGTTGATATATTTGAAAAATATTTATTGAGAGAAACATGTCAAAATATAATTTCACATTATAATTACAAGTTGATTTGAAGTCATCTTTTTTTAACTTGATTATTATTTTATTTTATTTTATGTACCAGGGATTGAACCCAGGGGTGCTAAACCATAGAGCCATATCCCTAGCTCTTTTAAAATTTTAAGATAGGATCTCATTAAGTTGCTTAGAGTGTCCCTAAGTTGCTGAGGCTGGTGTTGAACTTGGGATCCTCAGTCTCCCAATTCTCTAAGATTACAGGTGTGCCACAACAGGTCCAGCTTAACTTGGTATATTTTTTTTACAAAGAAAAATTTTCATTAAAAATTTGTTCCCATGATGTAGGCTCCCTATTTACCTCTCTTATTGTTTCTCTTGCTGAGAAAAAACTTTTTAGTTTAAGTAAGTCCCATTTGTTGATTCTTGTTATTAACTCTTGAGCTATGGGTGTCCTATTAAGGAATTTGGAGCCCGACCCCACAATATGTAGATCAGAGCCAACTTTTTCTTCTATCAGATGCAGAGTCTCTGATTTGATATCAAGTTCCTTGATCCACTTTGAGTTAACTTTTGTGCATGGCGAGAGGAGGGAATTCAGTTTCATTTTGTTGCATATGGATTTCCAGTTTTCCCAGCACCATTTGTTGAAGATGCTATCCTTCCTCCATTGCATGCTTTTAGCCTCTTTATCAAATATAAGATAGTTGTAGTTTTGTGGATTGGTCTCTGTGTCCTCTATTCTGTACCATTGGTCCACCCGCCTGTTTTGGTACCAGTACCATACTGTTTTTGTTACTATTGCTCTGTAATATAGTTTGAAATCTGGTATCCCTATACCGCCTGATTCACACTTCCTGCTTAGAATTGCTTTCGCTATTCTGGGTCTTTTATTTTTCCATATGAATTTCAAGATTGCTTTATCTATTTCTACAAGAAATGCCGTTGGGATTTTGATTGGCATTGCATTAAACCTATAGAGAACTTTTGGTAATATCGCTATTTTGATGATGTTAGTTCTGCCTATCCATGAACAGGGTATATTTTTCCATCTTCTAAGTTCTTCTTCTACTTCTCTCTTTAGGGTTCTGCAGTTTTCATTGTATAAATCTTTCACATCTTTTGTTAGGTTGATTCTCAAGTATTTTATCTTTTTTGAGGATATTGTGAATGGAGTGTTTTTCTTCATTTTCATTTCAGAAGTTTTGTCGCTGATATACAGGAATGCCTTTGATTTATGCGTGTTGATTTTATATCCTGCCACTTTGCTGAATTCATTTATTAGTTCTAGTATTTTTTTTTTGTAGACCCTTTTGGGGCTTCTAGGTATAGAATCATGTCATCCACAAATAGTGATAATTTAAGTTCTTCTTTTTCTATTTTTATGCCTATAATTTCTTTTGTCTGTCTAATTGCTCTGGCCAGTGTTTCGGGAACCATATTGAATAGAAGTGGTGATAGAGGGCATCCCTGTCTTGTTCCAGATTTTAGAGGGAATGTCTTCAATTTTTCTCCATTCAGAATGATGCTAGCCTGAGGCTTAGCATAGATAGCTTTTACAATATCGAGGTAAGTTCCTGTTATCCCTAGTTTTTCTAGTGTTTTGAACATAAAGGGATGCTGTACTTTGTCGAATGCTTTCTCTGCGTCTATCGAGATGATCATATGGTTCTTATCTTTGAGTCTATTGATGTGGTGAATAACATTTATTGATTTCCGTATATTGAACCATCCTTGCATCCCAGGGATGAATTCCACTTGATCATGGTGCACAATTTTTTTGATGTGCCTTTGTATCTGATTCACCAGAATTTTATTGAGTATTTTTGCATCTAGGTTCATCAGAGATATTGGTCTGTAGTTTTCTTTCTTTGAGGTGTCTTTGTCTGGTTTCGGAATCAGGGTGATGTTGGCCTCATAGAATGAATTTGGAAGAGCTCCCTCTTTTTCTATTTCCTGAAATAACTTGAAAAGTATTGGTATTAATTCTTCTTTAAAGGTTTTGTAAAACTCTGCTGTATACCCATCTGGTCCTTGGCTTTTCTTGGTTGGTAGTCTTTTGATGGCTTCTTCTATTTCATCCATTGATATTGGTCTGTTCAAATTGTGTGTCCTCTTGACTCAGTCTGGGCAAATCATATGACTTAAGAAATTTATCGATGTCTTCACTATCTTCTATTTTATTGGAATATAGGTTTTCAAAATAATTTCTAATTGTCTTCTGTATTTCTGTAGCATCTGTTGTGATGTGCCTTTTTCATCCTGTATGTTAGTAATTTGAGTTCTCTCTCTTTTTATCTTCGTTAGCATGGCTAAGGGTCTGTCAATTTTATTTATTTTTTCGAAGAACCAACTTTTAGTTTTGTTAATTTTTTCAATAGTTTCTTTTGTTTCAATTTTGTTGATTTCTGCTCTGATTTTTTACTCCTCACACTTCAGATAGAGCCCTAATTTCCAGAGTATACAACGAACTCAAAAAATTAAACAATAAGATAACAAATAACCCAATAAACAAATGGGCCAAGGACCTGAACAGACACTTGTCAGAGGAGGACATACAGTCAATCAACAAGAACATGAAAAAATGCTCACCATCTCTAGCAGTCAGAGAAATGCAAATCAAAACCACCCTAAGATACCATCTCACTCCAGTAAGATTGGCAGCCACTATGAAGTCAAACAACAACAAGTGCTGGCAAGGATGTGGGGAAAAGGGTACTCTTGTACATTGCTGGTGGGACTGCAAATCGGTGTGGCCAATTTGGAAAGCAGTATGGAGATTCCTGGGAAAGCTGGGAATAGAACCACCATTTGACCCAGCTATTGCCCTTCTCGGACTATTCCCTAAAGACCTTAAAAGAGCTTACTACAGGGATACTGCCACATCGATGTTCATAGCAGCACAATTCACAATAGCTAGACTGTGGAACCAACCCAGATGCCCTTCAATCGATGAATGGATAAAAAAAATGTGGCATTTATACACCATGGAGTATTACGCAGCACTGAAAAATGACAAAATCATGGAATTTGCAGGGAAATGGATGGCACTAAAGCAGATTATGCTTAGTGAAGCTAGCCAATCCCTAAAAAACAAATACCAAATGTCTTCTTTGATATAATGAGAGCAACTAAGAACAGAGCAGGGGGGAAGAGCAGGAAGAAAAGATTAATATTAAACAGAGACATGAGATGGGAGGGAAAGGGAGAGAAAAGGGAAATTGCATGGAAATGAAGGGAGACCCTCATTGCTATACAAAATTACATATAAGAGGTTGTGAGGGGAATGGGAAAATAAACAAGGAGAGAAATGAATTACAGTAGATGGGGAGAGAGAAGATGGGAGGGAAGGGGAGGGGGGATAGTAGAGGATAGGAAAGGCAGCAGAATACAACAGTCACTAGTATGGCATTATGTAAAAATGTGGATGTGTAACCGACGCGATTCTGCAATCTGCATTTGGGGTAAAAATTGGGAGTTCATAACCCACTTAAATCTAATGTATGAAATATGATATGTCAAGAGCTTTGTAAGGTTGTGAACAACCAATAAAAAAAATTAAATTAAATTTAAAAAATAATAATAAAAAATAAAAAAGAAGGAAAAAAAAGAAAAATTTTCATTACATCTTCTCCTAATTTTAGTTCATCAGAAAGGGCTAGTGATAACAATATCCGCTGTGATGTTGAATGTTCAAGACTGTCTGTAGCTTTTATATTTGAAGGATAGTATATTAGAATAATTCTTAATTGTAGTAGCAAACACACACTAAATTTTATAATGGCTTACATACTAAAGTAGTTTATTTCTCACTCACTTTAATAGTACAAAATGGATTCTTCTGTTTGGAAGACAGCTTCCTTCCAACTAATTTTCCTAAGGGCCCATACTTCTCTGGTTGCGTGACTCTGCAGTAATATTTACTTTAGGCTTACAGAGTTGCACAGTTAGTAGTTAAATTATCCTCAATTTTAAATAGCACTGAAGCTTAAAAACTTTCTTATATGTTTTACCAGACAGAGTAAGGCTACATTTTAAAAATGGAAATCCTCTGAGATATGAATAGCTCAGAAATGGAAACTGTTTGTATCACAGACCAGAAACATTAAAGCCATGAATATTTTCATTCACAAATTCCGGTCTAATTTTTCATGTGGGAACATCAAGATTTATGATTTATTGAAGGAGATTTCTCAGAATCAAAATAAAGCTGAGAATCTGTCATCAAGAGGTTCTGTAATGAAATGTCGAAAGAACTTGGTGTAGACAAAGACAAATCACTCAAGAACAACGCTGTTCTTAAAAAAAAAAAAACAGATGCAAAAATCAGGGTAACAAAGAAACACACATTTGCATGTCCCAGCTAACATTGTCCAAATGCAGTAACAAAGATAACGTTTAACACATGAGGTTAAAAAAAAGAAATGCTACTAGAAGACAATGCCATGTAAATAGGAAATAGTGCGGTTATTATCTGCCTCTTCAAAAGTCCTTGAAAGAGATGGAATGTTGTTTTATTTTAAACATCATTTTAAATATGAATGGCAAAATCTCACTAAAACAAGAATAATGTACTTTTTTTATGAGATGAAGTCTCATTACATGGCCCAAGCTGGTCTCAAACTCCTGGGCTCCAGCAATCCTCCTGTCTCAATCTCAGAGTAGTTGGGACTTAAAGGTATGTGCCATCACACCTGGAGACCAATAGACTTTAAGTTCTATTTAGTTGAGAGAAAAATGTTAGAGAAATTATGAAGATTTTAACAAAGACAAAGAAAGATGAGAATGAGAAAAGAAAAAGCTAGAAGAGAAGAAATTATATAGATATACAATTATAAATATATACATAATAAACAAAAATCTAATTACACATGCAGTTATATATGTTTGCATGTATACATTATATGTACAATGTGTGTATATATCTATATATAAAATTGACAAATATATAAATATAAAAAAATCACACTCAACAGGGCATGGAGAGGCATGCTAGAGTGAGAACTTCTGAAAAGGTTGTACTTCACAAAAGAAGCAAGAACACCAAAGCACTTAGAGCTGATATTTCAGAACTCAGGAAATTAAGATTCATAATAATCCAAGGACCACTTATTTAAGAAAACTGACTGGATCTCAGCAAAAAAGAGTGAGGACCATAGTGTTTCCACTTTCCCCACCTTTTCCCTTTTCCCAGCGCCACAGAAGCCCTGAGAACCAACAGCCCCAAGATCCCAGTGGGAAGAGGCAGCCTAATAGGCACTGGGAAAAAACATCCTGGATTCGGAGCATGCCAGAAACCTTTCTCAGGGAGCTGCCATCGTTGGACAGCCCTGGAAGGACCCTGGCATTCCCCATTTGAAAGGACTGTCTCTGTTGGGTGCAGCTCAGACCTCAGTCATGGAGAAAAGTCTCTTCCAGGGACATCTGCAGATGATCTCTGATATCAGAGCTTATGAAACTTTGCCTGCAAAGGGTGAGATACTAGGTATGTGGGCTTTGCAGGCCCTGTGGTCACAACACCTCAGTCCCACTTTGTAGCCATGATTAATACTAAATTACTGAATGAAAGAATGGAACAAAAAGAGAAAGAAGAGCCTCAGGGATTCCTTCCATTGTCTCCTACCGGATTTCTCTCCTGTGCCTACTGCACAGTGCTCACTTCCAAGTTTGGGGCTGCACTGGATTCAAGTAAAGAATACCAGAGCCAAAAAAAAAAAAAATGAACTCTGTTTTTAGTGGTATTTTAGATTTTTGTGTTCTTCCCTAATCTGTCTGCAAGTATCTACATTTCAGAGTTTTCCAGTGACAGTCCTGGTGTTCTCTCCGGGTTTTATTGTTGAGTTGGTGGGAATTAAAGGAAGCTGACCCCCTCCTCTCTAGAACCCAGAGAATGTATCAAATATCACACTTTATGAAGACAAGGAGAAAAGAAAAGAGAAATCTGACAGTTCATGGATCAATTTATCAATGTATGCTTACTTGAGAATTCACAGCTTGAGTGGGATTCCTGAGTCTATGAAAGAACAAGATGTAGGGATCTGGTAATTTTGTGGTTGGTTAATTAAGTCACTGCCCCTATAACTTGTGAACCTTGTCCCTGTGTGTCGGCATTGTCTGCTTTGGAGTCAAAGTGAATGATGACTCCAGTAACACCCTAATACTTTTCAGTTCTCACATGAAGGTATAGACCTCAACCGTAGGCAAGACATAGCTACATAAGTCACAGCTGAACTGGGTGCCTTCTGTTGATTTAGAAAAATATATATATGCTCAATGAGTCTGACTGCAGGGAAAATTTAGTGTGTTTAATACTATATTTTTCATTACTCTTTTGTTTCCTTGAAATTGGTTTTATTATTGACATTAAGTTAGTCTTGGGCCTGGAAAAGAAAATAAACTAGGAAAATAGATAAACAGAGTCACTGAGGGTTATGGATTAAATTTTATCTCTCTCAAATTCATATGTTGAAATCCTAACTCCCAGTACCTCATAATGTGACGTTTTTGGAACCAGTGTCATTGCAGATACAATTAGTAAGATGATTACTACTAATTGGGTAGGGTGGGACTCTTGTGCCACATGACTGGTGTTCTTTAAAAAGGGGAAGTTTGAACATAGATGCTACACAGGAAAAATATCATGTAAAGATAAAGAAAGAGATTGGAATGATGCTCTTAAAAGTCAAGTACTGTCAAAGATTGTCATCAGGCTGCAAGAAATTGGGGGAAAGCCATACGAAAGACATAAAATAAATGCTTTTTCATGGCCCACAGAAGGAACCAACCCTGAAGACAGATCAATCTTGGAATTCACCACTGCAAGGCTCTAAGAAAAGAAATGTCTCTTATTTAAGTTTCTCAGTTTGTGATGTTTTGTTACAACAGTACTAGAAAACCAATACACAGAGAAATGTAACAACTAAAGAAACATTTCTAGAAATGTATTTGTGTTCAAACAATTTGGATTTTTATTTATTTATTTATTTTTGGCCAATACAAAATGATCTTTTGGGATTCATGCTATATCCTGTAAAAATAATAACAGAGTGAAGATAACAAATTGTTGCTGGCTATCTTAAAAGTAGATGTGCAAAATAGGCTTGAGAGTAAGTAGAAAAATTCTAAGGTCTTGATGTTGCCCTTTGCAAAAATAACATGAAAGAAAATAAAATGAAAAATGAGTTTTATTCACACACATCCAGTCAGTTTAAAGGGAATGCTGGCAGGGCATGATGAGTTGTGCTAATAATTATACCCTACATGGAGACAGACCACAGCTGGAGCTGAAGAAGACACAAATTACACAGGGAATATGGCACAAGAAGTTACAAAAACAGGAGCTCCTGTGTGGTGGGGGAGGGGTTGGGAGAATCTTAACTACTTAGGAAAACAAATGCCAGAAGCAGTACCCAGATGGATTAGATAAAGACTGTATATGATAACATTAAAAATATTCTTGCAATATATTGCTGGCTTTTATTAATCTTTCACTACTAAAAGATAACCTATGAAAATCATAATAAAAACAAAATATAGTCCACCATAGTGGTTTAAGGAGTTTGGGGAAATCTTTCCCCTGGAGAAACGTATATTAAGTTAGTAAAATTAATGAACACAATCATGCAACATCTTTGGGGTTTAATCAAAGGGCTTACAACTAATTGAGGACCATCTATATCAAATCAAAAACCAGTTATTCAATGAAATCGATGGAAACTCAGTAAGAACAGAGGGAGGCTGTGCCATATGTGCTGGGAACAGACCCATTTCCCTTAGCTCTCTATTGTAGAACAACTGTTCCTGCGGTCTCAGCGGCTCAGCTGTAGTTCCTATCTCCCACAGCTCCCTGGGGTGGAAGAACTATTCTAAGTGATGTTAGTAGCCCTTGAACATTGCAAAATACCACATTGTACAGCTCCAATCTCAGAAAGTCCCATACCACTTGATTGCAGTAGCTGAGTGGTGCCTGTTTCCACACTCCAGTGCTATGCAGGGAGGATCTGGAAGGGCAGTTGGGAAAGAGTACGGTCCAATCCCCATTTCCCTCACAGCTCCTTGTTGCAGGAGGCATGAATATTGACTGATCCCATCTTTCCTGACCATGATTTGATGCATAGTGGGTGATGTATAGTAGGTGATGAAGCAGCAATTAGATTCCAGTATCAGGCTCCCCCCCCACCACCACACACAGCTCTTGCTTGCTATGCAGAAGGGATCTGTTAGGGGTAGCCAGCAGAAAGGAATTCTCACTGCCCTCCACCCAGGTTCTGCACCATAGTTCAGATGCTATTGCTGCATTAGAAAGGGTAATTCTGTGCTCCTGTCAAAGGCCTGGGCTCAACTGGATCAGACTCTGGGAAAATTTATGCTCTAGGCCATTGTTAAAAACAATACATTATTTAGCCAGCAATTAGTGGAAACTAATAGTTGGGTGCGATAACAATAGATGCAGACCAGCCAGAAGTTCAATGAAGAGATGAGGGTAAGAGACAGTCAAAAAGAGCACAGCTAAAATTAGTCCATCCTGGTGGGCAGGGAAACTGTGTGAATACTCAAGGCTGCACCCCATCAGGAGCAATTTCACAGGCTTCTTATTGCAGAGGAAATAGACTTCACGAAAATAGAGAAAAAAAAAGATGAGAGCAAAATAAACCCCAAAACGCTGGTTCTTTGATAACAGTGACAAAACTAACAAATCTAGTTTAGCTAAACTCATCAGAGAAGGCAAGAAGACGTGGTTTATCAACATCAGGAATTAAGAACATACATACTATGGACCTCACAGAAAGGCAGTGTGTTATAAGGAAACATCATGAACAACTGTATGCAAACAAATTAAATAATGTGGGTTACCTAATTATTTTAAAGACACAAAACACTAAAACTAAGATCATGGTTAATCTGGATTCTCAACTTGATTGGACTCAGAAACTTCTGGGATTAAGAGATTTCTGGTATGTCTATGAGGGTGTTTCCGGAGATAATTGGTGTGTGGGACAGCAAAGTGATAAGGAAAACCAGCTCTGAATGTGATTGGCACAGTCCCTAAGGGTGGGGGCCCAGATGGGTCAAAAGGCAGAAGAGGGAAGCCAGGGATGCAGGCTTCCTTCTTCTTCAGTGGCTGTGTCTATTGCTGTAGCATGCCCAGGGGCATTAGACTGCATCTTCTTCACTCTTTTGATGGGGACTCTGACCAGTGATTCTCCTACAAGTTTCCAGGCCTTCAGTCTTGGACTAGAGCAACATCCTTGGTCTCTCTTATTTTTAGGCTCTAGTTTCTTGAACTGAGAACTGCTGTTTCCTCAAGTCTGCAGGTGGCCATTGAGGGCCATACACCTTCTGATCATGTAAACCAAAGTATATATCTCCTGTTGCTTGTGTTCCTCTGGAAAAATCTAATACACTGAAGAAATTCCAAGAAAAGCCAATTGCAAAAACTGAACCAAGAACAAATATAAAATCAGAACAGTCCTATAACAAGTGAAGAGAATTAATTTACAAATTCACAACATAAAGTCTAGGGGCAATTGACTTCACTGATAGATTCTACTAAACATTTAAAATGGAATGGAGTCGAGTTTTGTGCATGGTGAGAGATAGGGGTTTAATGTCATTTTGCTGCATATGGATTACCAGTTTTCCCAGCACCATTTGTTGAAGAGGCTATCTTTTCTCCAGTGTACGTTTTTGGCAACTTTGTCTAATATAAGATAACTGTAATTATGTGGGTTAGTCTCTGTGTCCTCTATTCTATACCATTGGTCTAAAAGTCTATTTTGGTGCCAATACCATGCTGTTTTTGTTATTATTGCTCTGTAGTAGAGTTTAAGGTCTGGTATAGTGATGCCACCTGCTTCACTCTTCTTGCTAAGGATTGCTTTAGCTATCTGGTTCTCTTGTTTTTCCAGATGAATTTCATGACTTTCTATTTCTATGAAAAATCCCAATGACATTTTGATTGGAATTGCATTAAATCTGAATAGTGCTTTTGGTAGTATGGTCATTTTGACAATGTTGATTCTGCCTATCCAAGAATAGAGGAGATCTTTCCATCTTCTAAGTCCTTCTTTAATTTCTTTCTTTAGTGTTCTGTAGTTTTGCTGTAAGTTCTTTTACCTTTTTCATTGATTCCCAAGGTTTTTGGTTTGTTTGTTTTTTTTTTTTTTTTTGAGGCTATTATAAATGGGGTAGTTTTCCTCATTTCCCTCTCAGAGGATTTGTCACTGATATACAGAAATGCTTTTGATTTATGGGTATTGATTTTGTATCTTGCTACTTTGCTGAATTCGTTTACTAGTTCTAGAAGTTTTCTAGTGGACTGTTTTGGGTCTTATCAGTATAAAGTCATATCGTTGGCAAATATTGCTAATTTGAGTTATTTGAGTTCTTCTTTACCTATCCATATCCCTTTAATTTCTTTCATCTGCCTAATTGCTCTGGCCAGTGTTTCAAGATCTATGTTAAAATAGAAGAGGTGAAAGAGGGCATCCCTATCCTGTTCCAGTTTTTAGAGGAAATGCTTTCAATTTTTCTCCATTTAGAATAATGTTGGCCTGTGGCTTAGCATTGAGAGTTTTTATGATGTTGAGATATGTTCCTATCTCTAGTTTTTCTAGTGTTTTGAAAATGAGGGGGTGCTATTTTGTTGAATACTTTTTTCTGCATCTATTGGGATGATCTTATGGTTCTTATCTTTAAGTCTATTGATGTGATAAATTACATTTATTGATTTCCGTATGTTGAACCAAACTTACATCCCTGGGATGAACCCCACTTGATTGTTGTGTACCATATTTTGATATATTTTTATATTCAATTTGCCATGATTTAAATGAGAATCTCTGCATCTATGTTCATTAGACATTGGTCTGAAGTTTTGTTTCTTTGATGTGCTTTTGCCTGGTTTTGGAATCAGGATGATATGGCCTCATAGAATGAGTTTGGAAGTGCTCCCTTTTTTCCTATTTCCTGAAATAAATTGAAGAGTGTTGGTATTATTCCTTAATAAGAATAATATTAATCATATAGCACAAGAATTAATATCAAGAATCAATAAATGGGATGATGTGGGGAAAAGGTTGCTGGTGGAAATTACATATTGGTGCTGCCAATATGGAAATCAGTATGGAGACTCCTTAGAAAACTTGGAATGAAACAACCATTTGACCTAGGTATCCCATTCCTTGGTCTATACCCAAAGAACTTAAAAACAGCATACTATAGGGATACAGTCACATCAATGTTTGTAGCAGCTCAATTCACAATAGCTAAACCGTGGAACCAACCTAGATGCCTCTCAGTAGATGAATGGATAAAAAAAATGTGGTATATATACACATGGAATATTATTCAGCATTAAAAAAGAATAAAATCATGGCATTTGAGGTTAATGGATGGAATTGGAGGATATTATGCTAAGTGAAGTTAGCCAATCAAAAAAAAAACCCAAAAAAATGCCAATGTTTTTTTCTGATTTAAGGCTGCTGATTCATAATGTGTGTGTAGGGGGGCAGGCATGGGAGAATTAGATGAATTTCAGATAAAGGCAAAGGGGAAAAGTGGGGGGAGAGAAAAGGAAGGGGACATGTGGGTAGGAAAGACAGTGGAATGAGATGGACATCATTACCCTAAGTACGTGTATGAAGACACGAATGGTGTGACACTACTTTGTGTACAACCACAGATATAAAAAAAATTGTGCTCTATATATGTAATATGAATTGTAATGCATTCTGTTGTCATATATAACAAATAAAAATTAAAAAATGAAATACTGGAATTGACACCAATCCTCACATACATTAAAGAGAATTTGAAAAACAAAACAAGGGAACACTTTCCTACTCAATATATGATTTCAGTAGTTCCCTGATACCTAAACCAGACAAAAACATCAGAAGAAAAGAAAGTTTACGAGTAACATCTCTTATGAATATAAGTGAAAAATACTCATCTAAATACTAGCAAACTAATCCAATGGAATTTTAAAACTGTTTGGCCAAATGGAATTTGTGCTAGAAATTCAAGGATGACTTACCACCTGAAAATCAATATACTACACAATATTAATAGAATAAAGGACAAAATAATATGAATGTTAAGTTATTTCTTTTTTAATTGCTTAAATTCCTTATCTGATAATTATTTTTAATTCTCTGTTAATTCCAACATCTCTGTCATATCTGAGTCAATGTGTCAGTTTGGCAATGACTCAAGGTGTAAACATCTAATTCCCTTGTGATCCAGAAATTTTACTTCCACATATATATCCAAGAGAAATGAAAATATAAATCCACACAACCACTTGTGTGAGAATGTTCATGGCAGCATTTGTATAATATTCAAAAAGTAGGAACAACATAAAGATATACCAAATGATGAATCAACCAATAAAATATAGTATATTACCCTAGCAATTGTGGTACAAAGAATGAGATCCCTTATCTTTGGCAAAGCCATCTTTATGCTAATGCTGAGAACCTGTGAATTGAATATTTTATCTTACATGGCAAGGAGACTTTGCAGGTTGGTTTTAGGTAAGGATCCTGATAAAATTTTTTCTGGATTATCTGGGTGGATCCAATATATACTCCCTCAAGCAGCCTCAGAAAGTAGAAGAGGAACACAGAAAAGTTGGAGATGTGACTATGAAGGATGGTCAGAGTTGCAACCTGGCTGTCTTCGCTGATGGAGGAAAGGGGCCACCAGTCCAGGAATGTCTGCCACTTGTAGAAGCTGGAAAATGGAAGGAAATGGGTCCTCCATCAGTGTCTCCAGAAAGAAAATCAGCTGTGCTGGCAAACCTGACTTTAATTTAATGAGAACCATATACACAGAAATAGAAATTCATAAAATATGTCTCGGTTTAACTCACCTAATTTGTGACTACTCATCAACATCTTCACCCATGTTGTACTCTAAGAGAGCACCCTAGACTGTGTAATTTATTAAGAACAGAAATTTGTTTCTCACAGGTCTAGATGCTGGGACCTTCAAGATCAAGATGCTGAAATTCGGAGTCTGGTGAGGGCCTTCCTGCTATCCTCCCAAGGCAGAAGGTCAGAAGGACATTCTAGCCCAGTGCTGCAGCAGGAAACCTTTTATTTAAGGGCTTCACCTCAGGCAAAAAGGAGGAGCCCTCATAGTTTAGTCACCTGTAGGAAGGCTGCACCTCTGATGCTACCACATTGGCAACACTTGAATTTTAGATGCGCCACATTCTAACCATAACAAGGAGCTGTAGAAAACTGATATAGCAAAAGCCAAACGAAACCAAACAAAAACAAAATGTTCAGACCCAGGCCAACGTAGATGAAACTTATGAACATTATACTAAGTGGAAGAAACCAGATACAAAAGGCCACATATCAAATGATTCATTCATATGAAATGACCAGAATAGGCAAATCCATACAAACAGAATGTAGATTGGTGGTTTCTGGGGGCTGAGAGATGGGGAAGAATGAGAACAACCCCAGTGCACGCAGAATTATTTCCAGGGGTGATGAAGATGTTATAAATTTAGACCATGGTGATGGTTACATAACTGTGAATACACTAAAAAACCACTGGATTGTATCCTTCAAATGGGTGATCCTGTAGCATGTGAATTATGTAAAGCTGTTTTAAAATGTGTTTTTAAAAAAGGAAGGCGAAGAGATATAAGGATTGGCTCAATCTTTCAATTTTACGAAAAAACATACTGCTGTGTTTTGAGAGTTATGGGAACTCTAACAAGAGTTATGAGAATCCCTTTTCTGAGTTCCCAGGTGTATTTCCCCTGCCTTGTTATTTAATTTATTGTGATAAAATTACTTTATTTTTTGGCCTCATCTTAAGACTGTGAAGTTCCTTAGGGAAATAGATGTGCTAACCTTTTTATTTTTAATTCTTTGCATATGGAGGAACCTAGTCAGTGTTTTGTGAATATAATAATAGGGAAGAAAAAGAAAAAAAAGACTGGAAGAGAGGTTAGAGAATAATGAAAGAAAAGCTGAAGAGAGTCCCAGTCCAATTTACAAGTACTTATACTACAGAACTATAGTATCAAAAACCTGGATTTGGCACCAAAACAGACGTGAAAGCCAAAGAAACAGAATAGAAGACACAGAGACACCCACATAGATACAGTTATCTCATACTAAACAAAGACTTCATAAACATACATTGGAGAAAAAAAAGTGTCTTCAACAAATGGTGCTGGGAAAACTGGAAAGCCATATGTAGCAAAAGGAAATCGAACCCTTCTCTCTCGCCGTACACAAAAATCAGCCCTAAGTGGATCTAGAACAAAATGTAGGCCTGACTTTCCATCATGTTGGCTTAGGAACCAACTTCCTCAAGAAGTTGCAAGAAGTAAAATCAAGACTCCATAAATGGGACGGTATCAAACTCAAAATCTTCCTCACAGAAAAGGACACAATCAAGAACATGAAAAGACAACCTATAGAATGGGAGAAAAATCTGCACCTCAGATAGAGCATTAATCTCCAGGATATATAAAGAACTAAAAAAAACTTAACACCAAAACAAACAAACAAACAAATAGCCTGATCAATAAATGGGCAAAGGAAGTAAACAAAACACTTCACAGAATAAGAAATATGAATGGTCAACAAATATATGAAAAAAACTAAACATCCCAAGCACTTAAAAAAAGCAAATTAAAACTATGCTGAGATTCTATCTTGCTCCAGTTAGAATGGCAATTATCAAGAATACAAGTGATGATAAATGTTGGCAAGGATGTGGGGAAAGAGGTACACTCATACCTTGCTGTGGGACTGAAAATTGGTGCAAGTACTCTGGAAAGAGTGTGGAGATCCCTCATCAAACTTGGAATGAAACCACCATTTGACCCAGTAATTACTCTCCTTGGTGTATACTCAAAGAACTTAAAAATCAGAATACTCCAGTGGCACAGCCACCTCAATGTCGTGAGCAGCTCAATTCAAAATGACTAAGCTATGGAACTCACTTAGGAGGCCTTCAATAGGTGAATGGATAAAGGAAATGTGGTATATACACAATGGGATATTACTCAGCCATAAAGAAGAATGAAATTATGGCATATGCCCATAAATGAAAGGAAATGGAGACTATCATGCTAAGTGAAATAAGCCGGTCTCAAAAAACTAAAGGCTGAATGTTCTCTCTGATAAATGTTAGCACACAATAAGGAGGGATGGGAGAGAGGAATAGAATTTCTTTGGATTATACAAAGAAAATGAAGGGAAACAAAGGGGGGTGGTAATAAGAAAGACAGTGGAATGAATCTGACATAACTTTCCTATGTTTATAAATGAATACAGCACCAGTGAAACTTCTCATCGTGTGAAAGAGGAAGAATGGGATCCTAATTAGAATAAGTTATACTCCATGTATGTGTGTCAAAATTTACTTTCCTATGTATCTAAAAAGAACAAATAAAAATAAAAGAATGCCCCAGAGTCATAGTTACTAGATTTGTTAGGACATAATTACATTTTAGTGTAATTATTTTTAGTACTAGTACTGCAGCTGCTATTACAATTGCTGTGGACAGAATGCTTGCTTCTGGCCAGACTCTCTGCTTGATATGTGCTCCTTCATTAGGTCCTTATAGCCATTTCAGAAGTAGGGTGCTGTGAACTCTTGTTGAACACGTGGAAGCTGGGGCTTTCAGAGTTTGGTTGTGTGTCACTCAGCTCATTCACATCTGCTCTGGAGATGATTTACTCTTGTATGGTTTGTGCTCCGGGCACTTTGCTGGGTGAGGGGAAGACATAGAAGATTAGGCATGGCATAGAGCCACCCAGGAGAGAGATCAACTCTGCCAGGGGACACAGAAACATTACACAATACATTCTATAATGTTTGGGGAGGTGGCCTTCTTACTGATGCAAGGATGAAAAAAGCAAACAGTAATTAGTAAAAGGCTGAAACAGCACAGAGGAAATAATTTTGAGAAGTCTCCAAGGCTGAATAAAGGTTCATAAGGGAAGTACCAGGCTTTAAGTTGGAAAATTGAATTGGAACTGGAGTTGTATTGTGAGAAGGGTCTAAAAATGCCCCATAAAGGACTATTTCAGGCAATATGGGTGTTAGAGTATGAATGTCTGTGTCCTTGTGAAACTCATGTGTTGAAACCTAATCACCAGGGTGGGGCACCTGGGAGGGGATGAGGTCACCAAGGTGAAGCCCTCAGAAATGGGATCGGTGACCAGATACATGCCAGAGAGCTAGCTTGTCATTTTTACCACCTGAGAACACAGCTGCAAGGTGTTATCTGTGAAGCAGAAAGAAGGCCCTTAGCACACACTGAAACTGTGGACATCTGGATCTAGGCTTTCCTAGACTCCAGAACAGTGAGAAACAAATTTCTATTACTTACAAGCTATATAGTCTATGCTACTTTGTTACAGAAGTCCAAACAAACCAAGACAGTGAGGACACAATGAAAATCTGAGGAAAGGTAATAACATCTTCCATCCAACTTGGACCCACTCTCATATTATCATTTCTTTTAATTCCAGGGTAGGGAATGACTTCACCTCAACAATCACCAACTGCCCCATCCAAAGGAATACTGCAAGCATGAGATGGGCAAGTCTTTGGTGCTGAGCTAGGTTTGATACTTGTATTTAGGGCTTACCATGGGGCATCAGAATGGGTAGATAGATCCAGTCCCGTGGAAGAATGCTCCCATCTCTGGTGTCAATCTCCTATTAGGAGCAGCCCCTGCCTTGGGCCCCATCTCTATCTCGGCTAATTGTGATCAGGACTCCAGAGCCAAAAGAAAAAGGTTAAAGAAATCCAAATGTATGAAATTACTACAGGGATCGGCAGGCATAGTAGTTCCAACATATTGATTAGTCAACTCCACATACAAGATGCACTTTAGGAATTGCACAAAAATGAAAAGATCTGACATATTTGAAAAACCGTTCCATTCAACCTCCATTAATAGATTCACACAATCAAATTGCAGGATTGAGAAATGAAGTCCCATTTTACTGCGACCCTCAAAGGACAAGATGTTTGATTCTTTATTTAATTTTTAAGTTATCATGTTTTAGTCAACTTCCCATCACTGTGACCAGAGGACCTGATAAGAACAGTTTTAAAAAGAGGAGGAAAAAGTTTATTTGGGGCTCAGAGTTTCAGAGGTCTCAGTCCATAGATGGCTGGCTCCATTGCTTGGGGCCCAATATGACACAGCACATCATGGCACCAGAAGCAAGGACAGAGAGACTCCACTCACCAGGTACAAAGTAGATATCCCAGAAACATGCCCCCAATGCTCTTCTCCTCTAGCCACACGCTACCTGCATAGGGTTACCACCCAGTTAATCTCTCTTAGTGGATTAATGCATTAATTAGGTTAAGGCTCTCATAATCCAATCATTTCACCTCTGAACCCCCTTGCATTTTCTCACCCATGAGCTTTTAGGGGGACACCACATATCTAAACCACAACATCACCATAACATTGTCCATTTTTTTATTCTTTACAACATGACGTTTTAAAGTATATGTACATGGTGAAACAGGTAACAACATCTAGCTAATGAACAAATGCATTATCTCACATAGCTATCCTTGTGGTGAGATCAGATAGCATCCACTCTACATTTTTAAAATATATCACTAGTATGGAGGTTCCTCAGAAAATTAAGAGTAGACTTGCCATAATATCCAGTGATCTCCATGTGTTTGATTCTTCAAGGAATCAAGTGCACATGAGACTCCCATGTGTCTGCCTTTCCTCTTCATTCTTGTATTAACTTTCCCCAGTCATACTTTAGACTGTTTCTGGGGGGAAAAAAATATAACTAGATATCCTCAGCTTTTAACTCATATGAACGAAATGACATTTCCCTAAAGTGAAGTGTGGTATTTAGTCTATAGAGTATTATATATCACGACTAGAAAATGACAAATGGTTTCATCCTGAAAGCTGACTGACTCAAGGTTCCTTTTTAGCATTGTCATAAAATAAAGCTCTTCACTTAGAAATAAGTTGCTATTACTTGGAACAACTCTAATGGTACTTTTTTTTTATTAGCTACACATGACAGTACAATGATCTTGACAATTCATACATTTTAATCAATTGGGGTATAATTTCTCATTTTTCTGATTGACCAATGTGATTCTGCAACCTGTACATACAGTCACCTATATATACACAGCAATAATAATACTTTTTAACTGAAAAATTTCCTGTGATAGTTGTAGATCCACATGCAGCTGTAGAAATGATAGAGAGAGATGTTTGGCAAAATCTGACCAGTTTTTCCTGAAAGAAACATTTTGCAAAATTATAGTTTCATGATCGGGATGGTAACATTGGTTCAATTTACTAATCTTATTCAGACTTTCCCAATTTCTTGAATAAGTTACTTATGTTCATTTATGTGTGCATATGTACTTTTTTATTGGGTTCTACAGAATTTAATCATCTATGTAGGTTGGTGTATATACTGCAAGAGTAAATATTTTGAATAGCTCTGACATGGAAAAAATCCTTCAAGTTTCCATTTTAGAACTACAACCACTTTCTTCTCCCAATGCCCTGGTAACCACTAATCTCTTCCCTATTTCTATTTTTTTAATTTAAATGAATATTATATAATTGGCAAAATCTAGTATGTAACCCTTGGGGATTGACTTTTTCCCCAATGAAGTATAATGAGAATCATCCAAGTTGTAGCCTGTACCAATAGTTCAGTCCTTATTTACAGAGTATTATTCCATAGCATGCTTTCAGAACAATTTGTTTATCCATTTACTTGTTGAGGGACATATGGGATGATTCTACTTTTTTGGCAACTTTAAATAAAAATAAACAAACTTGGAGATGAAAATAACTTCAACAAATTCTACAATAAAATGAGTTAACTTTTGATCACTATAATAAAACACTTGAAATAATTAAGTTATAAAGAGAAAAGGTATATTTTGGCTCAAAGTTTTGTTGGACGTTCCAATCTAGATTTGATTGGCCTGTTGTTTTGGGCCTATGGTGAGGGCATTACATCATGGCAGAAGTAAAGCCAAGTAAAATGGCCTATATCATGTGACAGGGAACAAAGAGCAAAAGGATAGATCCAAGTCCTAAATTACCTTTAAGAGCATACCCCCCATCACCCAAGCCCCTCACATGAATCCCCACTTCTTAAAGATTCCACCACCTACCAATATCACAACATTAGGGACGAAACCTTTAGCACAAAGGCCTTTGAAGAACTCAGCATCCAAACCCTAAAGCAATATAATCTTAGATCATTTTGGGTCAAGTGAAGGGTAATTTTAATGCAATCAAGCCAAACAGCCCTGCTGTCAACAGATTTTTGCATGAACAAAAATTTTTTTTATTTCTTTGGGATTAATGCCTAGAGATACAATTGCTACCTCACGTGGTAAGTGAATGCTTAGTTTTACAAGAATTTAACAAGCTGTTTTCCAGAGTGGTTATATCTGTGTCTTCCCAATAGCAATGACATGTGCATCCTTGCCAGCATTTGCTATTGTCAGTACTTTTTCTTTTAGCCATTCCAATGCACATGTAGTGTATCTCACTGTGGTTTTAATTTTAACTTTGTACATGGCTAAGAAGCTAAACATATTTTCATCTTTTTATATGCCATTTGTATATACTTTTAAGTGAAAAATATCTTCATGTCTATGTAATTAGATTTTTTGTATTACCTTTGAATTTTAATAACTTTTTGCATGTTCTAGATAGTAGTCCTTTGCCAGACATCTAGTTTGCAAATTCTCTCTCAGTATGTAGCTTATCTTTTCATTCCCTTCATATAGAGTGTCAGAGACCAAAATTTTCCACTTAAATGAGGTCCACTTTATTGATTTTCTTATGGTCAGCGTTTTTTGTGTCATGGTATGAGAATTCTACGTAGTGATATATTCCAAAGACTTTCTCCTGTCCACCTGCCCCCCAAAAAAACCCTTTATAGTTTAATGTTTTAAATAGCAGTTTGTGGTTTATTTTGAATTAATTACTGTATAAGCTGTGAAGTTAGGTCAAGTTTCACTTTTGGCCTGTGAATGTCCAATTGACCCAGGCCCATTAGATGAAAAGACTGTCCTAACTTAACCAAATTGCATTTGTACCTTTCTCAAAAAAATCAAGTGAGCATACTCAAATGAGTTCATTTCTGCATTTGCTCTTTTATTCCATTTCTCACTGTGTCTGTCTTCCCACTGTGTCCACAGTATAGCTGTATAGTTAGTTTTACATAACGTAGAGTGATTCTACTCACTGTATTTTTATCAAGATTGTTTCAGCTCTCCTATGGTCTGTTATTAAAGCTGGAACGTTTGTACATATCTACAAAAAATAATAAAATAAACCTTGATAGGATTGTGATAGTTGGTGTGAAACCTGATCAATCTGAAGAGAAGGGACCTGTCCACTATTCTGAGTCTTTTAGTCCATACATGATATGTTTCTATATTTATGTAAAAATTTTGATGTACTTCATCATTATTTTATAATTTTCATCATGTAGGTCTTATATGTCCTTTATATAATTTAAGTGACTTTGAATGGTATTGTGTATAAATTTTGGTTTCTACATGTTCCTTGTTAGTATACACAGAATGACTGACTTTTTTCTACTGATGTAGTATCCTGCAATATGCTGAAAACTGCTAAGTTTTAGGAGGTTTTTCATTTTGTTTTTTGCTTTTTTATTTTCTTTATTTTTTTCTTTTTCCTTTTTTTTTTTTTTTTTTTTTTTTTTTGGTACATGGATTGAACCCAGGGGCACTTAATCACTGAGTCATGTCCTCAGCCCTTTTAAATTTTTATTTGGAGACAGGCTCTCAATAAGTTGCTCAGGATCTCACTAATTAGCTATGGGTACCTCTGAACTTACAATCCTCCTGTCTCAGCTTCCTGAGTCAAGAGGGTTTTTTTTTTTTTTTTGTCTTTTTGTTTTGGACTTTTTTGTACAGTCCTTGAGATTTTTCCATATACAGCAAGGTGTCATCTGAAACAGAGGTAGGGCTGAGGGTTTAGCTCAATGGTAGAATGCTCGTCCAATGTGTTTAAGGCCCTGAGTTTAATCCCTAGCACTGGTGAAAAAAAAAACAAAACAGAGAAAAAGAAATACAGGCAGTTTCATTTCTTCCTTTCCAATATGTGTGCCTTCTATTTTTTTCTTGACTTATTAAATCATCTAGAACTTCTAATATTATGTTGAATAATGAGACTGGACATCCTTGCCTCCTTTCCTGTCCAAGGGAAAATTAATTTTTCAACATCAAGGCATCAAATATAATGTTCACTGTAGGGTTTTTTTGAACATATTCTTTAACAAGTTGAAGTGATTCCTCTTTAATGATTCACTGATCCCCCAAATAAGCGATGCTTCTATATTTGACAATTTTCTTTTTCTTCTGAATGATATTACATAGTGTGACACAAAGTATTAAACTTGTCCTGACTGTACATTGTACACTTATATGTTGTCAATTTTTCCTGTATTTGTATAATATGACAAGACAAGTTGGTTAAGTAATTGATAACTTCCCAGAATATTTTTAAAGCATCAAAAACATCTAAAATTTACCAGAGAGAAAAAGGATAACCTGGAGAGTGGCAAGAATAAGATCAACGTTTGTCTCTCACTGACAAGAAGGAGCCTTACAAGATAATGGAGTACTATTTTCAGGTGCAGGAAGGAAGGTCAAAAGACTAGAATTTTATATTCCATTCAACTACAGACAACTTTAAGAGCAAATTTTGATTTCTAGATCATCAAGAACTCAGAATTTTTAACCTGAAAGACTTTCTGCAAAAAGGAGCAAAAAAAAAAAATTGTATTTCAACAAAGTAAAAGGAAAAACAAAAAGAGGAAGAAATGGGAACAAAAAACAACAATGTGTATTAGGGTTTTCTAGAGGAACAGAAACAATATTGTGTGTGTCTGCATACATATGTTTGTGTGTGTGTATTTGTGTGTTTATGTATATATACATATGTTATGTGTAGCATATATATTTGATTATAAATGGAATCTAAAATCTAATAGATTGGCTTACCAATCAGAAGCCAGATAGTCCCATAATCACTGTCTGCAGGTTGGAGTAGCTGCTCATTCTCAGAAGCTAAAGCCTCAAAACAAGAGGGAACAATGATGGAGGCCTAGGAATTCCCTGGAGTGAAAGAGATGGAGTCTGCTGTCTTTGGTTGATGGAAGTAACAATAGATATACCCTCTGAGAAATGGAGCTTGCATTCCTGGCTTCCTTCTTCTGCCTTCTGTTCCATCTTGGCCTCCAACTTCTTGGACAGTGTCACTCACGTTCGGGACAAGTCTTCCCCTCAGTTTGCTGTACCATATGCCAATCATCTCTGGAAACACCCTCATAAACACACCCAGAACTCTGAATTCCTGGTATCTCTCAGTCCAATCAAGTTGACAGTCCAGATTTACCATCATAAAATGACATTAGTGAAAGGTATCTTTGCCTAAATGAGTTATGCTTCAGCTTTACAATCTAAAGATAGCAACGAAATGCCAGATAATAACAGGAGGGAGGCACTGTATCAAACAAGCTAACACCCCTGCCTTGTTTGGGAGGATACAAACATTGATTCATTGTTTATTTGGTTCAAATATATGTGTTAATAACCTAAAGATAACACCAAGAAAATGTACAATGTTGTATTGGTAGGTTGAAACAGAACAAGCACTTATGAAAAATAAAATAAGCAACAAATCCAAGTTATATATTTGATTCTAAAATGTCCTCCTTTGTGCATATTTGTTTCTTTCAAAGGATTCAATTATATGAAAACAGTACCTGCCATGGAGACCACATCACAAGCAACAAATTTCATTATTTTGAATGTAACAGCAAAATTCTTACTTGGTATCTGATTTGTGTTTATTGAAATATCTCTCAAAGGATTCAAAATGAACTTCTGAATATAGTTTCTCTCACAAGTAGGAACTTAAATTTGCAGGAACTCTATTAAAACCACAAACTTTGAATCTCGGAATTCAAAGAACTCCTTTTTCTCTCCCTTCTGTATTGGTGCTGTACTCAATGGAAAAAGACTGCAGAGTAAGCTGAACAGAAGCTATTCAAATTGTCTAATGGTGGTAATAATTAATGACCTATACTGTTATCTCACCCAGCTCATATGGAAAGCAAGTCATATTAATAGTCATATTAACAACTTTAGATGAGATTTTGAATGTATTATCATTTTTATAGAGAAATAAAAGACAAAATGTGATGAGAACATAGAAACTCTTCAAGGAGCTATATTTTTCCTTTATAAATATGGAGAAAAAATGTTCTAACTTAAATAGCCAACCAAAAATGATATACTAAATGTATCTATACAGGATAAGATTTAATAAATAAATTGGATAAATATTCTGACAGCAAAATATTTTTACAACAGTTAATGGAAATAATCAAGCGATAAAATATGTAGAAAGATTCTACTTTTAAAAGGATACACTTTAGGGGCTGGGAATGTGGCTCAAGCGGTAGCGTGCTTGCCTGGCATGCGTGCGACCCGGGTTCGATCCTCAGCACCACATACAAACAAAGATGTTGTGTCCGCCGAAAACAAATGAATATTTAAAAATTCTCTCTCTCTTTAAAAAAAGGATACACTTTAATAAAAATGTACATGTATGTCAATATCCATATCTACAGAAAGAGGAACAGTGAAGGTCTCTTCCCCAAACAAAAATAATTTCCTCCAGGGAGCACATCTGGAAATAAGAAAGAGAGATGCTTCTGCAGCTCTAGGAGCCTCTTAGCACCCAGGACGTCATCACAATGACTGATAAAGTGTTCCTGCCCACTTAGGACACCCATGCCTTCTGCTCTGTAAGCAAATCTTGATTCTATCTCTTGATTCTATCTCTCTGGATGTGCCAGATTTCCTGACTTGGCAGTGATGATTTGCTCCAGGACCTGAGTTTTCTAGTGCATTTGAGAAAAGTCACCTATTTTCAGATTGTCCATTTTTTTTTTCTTATTTTAAGGCAGACTCTCAAGTGCTTCATGTGTATGAGTGTTCATTAGAAGGTTTCCCTTGCTCTTGATATCACTCTCCTGGCTGTCTTTCAACTGCTTAGGCCATTATTTTCCAACCAATTTCCTCCCTCCTGTTCCCCCTCTCCCTCTTCTGTATCTTTCTTGCTTTCACATACATGCTGATGAACCTCAAGGTTCTGTCCCTGGATTTCATCTTAGGAGATAGCATCCACTTAGTATAACAGATTTGACTCATGACTTCCTCACAACCCATTGAAAAAACTTCCACATTTTTCTAGCTCTTTCTGAACCTCACACAGTGTTTCAGGTTCTTCTCAGCATTTTACAAATACTTGTTCATCATATCCTAAACTGAAGCTATTATGTTAGGCTCTTTCTCCTCAAACACTTCTTCCTGTATTTCTTTCCTAATTCAGCACCAACATCTCCCTCTCAGATATCAAATCTACCCATAAGTCAATTTCATCTTTATCATACATATTGAGCCAATCATCATGTTCTGTCAACACCACAACCTTCTCCAGTTTAAGTTCTCAATATGATTTTACCCTTGGCCAAAATTATAACCCTCTAAAGATCTTTTCTCATGTCTCTATAACTTCTACATAGGTTCTACAATTGTCTCACAATAGCACAAATTAGATTGTGTTCTTCTCTCTGAAACCTGACTTCTGATTTCTAACTTAAATCCCAATAAATCTACCCTGAAGCTTGGCCTACAACTTGTTTTCTCCAGCACTTGACCTGCTGACTTGGATGTGATTTACTGCTCTCCAGCTAACTTCACAGCTCGAAGTTCATTGACACATGAATGGCCAAACATAGGCTGCTCTTTTTAATTTTGCCCTGTGTCATATAGCAAACCCAGAACAATGCTGGTTATATTGTTTGGCTCCTTGCTATTGGTCTGCATTTTGAGTTGAATATTGTGAAACATGAAGTAATGAGTCTACACAGAATGTCAACTTCTCACTTTTGCAACCTGCTATTATTACTAAGTTATATGTTTTCCATTAATACACAGTATTTTAAGAAATAAAAGCTACTTTTTTCATCGATTTTCTATTACCTGTGGTATTTGCAAGTGTTTTTTCTTCTTATAGGACTTATAGGAAAGTCCAGCATTCCATTTTTTTGTTTCTTTGTTTCTTTCAGTAATGGGAATAGAACTCAGGGCCTCACACATGCCAGGCAAATGTTCTACCCAGCCCCTAGCATTTCAATTCTTTATGGCCACACTTTCTATGAAGAGTACATGCTTGACCTACCAATTCTTGGTGGATATAAATTTTTGACATTCTCACTGAAGTGGGAGTTGCCCCAGCTACCCTCAGGCCTCTGCTCCCCAGCATGGCCTACAGCTAGATATGCAAACCAAGGTGGGTAGTGCAATTCCTCTTTTGAACATATTGATTTAGAAACAGAATAAATTCGAGTTTAAAATCTAGTGAGATTCTGGTAGGTGTCAGTTTATAATCACAGTCTCTTAATTCAAAATCAAGTAATTTTTTCAAAAAGCTAATCTTTTTATCTGAGATTGACTCTTGCCTGTCATAGGACAACAGCTCAACAGTTTCTGGGTAAATTCTCCTTGGTATGAATATTATGGAACATAGCATAGCAACTACTGCTGATTGAACTGAATGCTACTTTTCTCCCTATTTGATGCATGCTGGCAACTCTCTTCCTTTCTCGGGTGAATCAGAACCAATCAGTCTTCTCAGAGTATCTTTTGACAAGGTTGTAATTCAAAGTACGCAAGCCTGGTAATATATATGGAAGCCCCTGTTATGAAAACTGTCAATCTTGCTACTTGACAGCTTGTTTTTTAGAAAGACCAAGTTTTCATTGCGAGTCTCATCTAATCAGATAGCCACTGCATTTTCTGATGTTTCCATGCTCATAGTTAGAGGCAGTTCTACGAAGTTTTGAATTGATAAAAATATTTTTCATCTATACACATAAGTATGTAGAAAAAAAAGATGCAAGTATAATTGCTGTAAGTACACAGAAATACACTTTCTGAATTCTTAACGTTTTATTTTACAAAACCATATTAAGAAATTCTGATAGAATAGCTGAAAAATCCTGATATAAGCAGAATGTAGTTCTAAATCAAACTTGATTTATAGTTGATAATAGAAACCAATAAATGTACAGGAAAATAGTCATGCTGAGGAAGCAGTTCGGTCTTTTTTTTTTTTCTCTCCTCAAGGTATCTCATTTGATGGTGCTATTTTCAGAACGACAATCTGCTTACAGCAGAGGAACTCAGATGAACTCAGATATGAAGCCTCCCTCAGTGTGGCATGATACTCCTTGCCTCCACTCCATCACCTTCCTGCTAGTGACAACCTTATCTTCTCTACGGAAGGTAATTACTTGTCAGAGAATGCCAAGTTCCTGGTCTTCCTGCATTTTCTAATGGAAGAGATTAAGATGGTGGTATTCTCACAAAAAAAATTGGCAAGGGCCTTTGGGTGTTAAAACTTAATTTAATCTCTGGATTCATTTTGTTGAGTAAAAGCTAAGTACAGAATCATCCAGAGAGCTTGGAGAAAATATTCATGGTTTCCTCTCCCCACCTCATATATTCTGATACAATAAGTATCCAGTCATCAGCATTTCTAAAAATCTCCCAGGAGATTCTACTGTGTCAGTTTAAGAGTTTTGCAGGCTGTGAAGAGCTGGGTTCAATTGTTTTTATTAACACTCTCCTAATTTCTAGGGTTTGACCTTATATGTAGCTCTTCAATCTGAGCATTTCTTAAGGATTTAAAAAATTAAAATATGCATTCCTTACAAGGACTGTGGTGCAAAATCGTATTCGGGAAAATATGCTAAAGTAAATAGCTTTAAGAAATTATCTTTGAAACAACATCCTACAGGAATCAAGATGTACTGCCATAGTTACCAGTGCTAAAAATAAGAGAGTAAATCATCTGTTTTATTAGTGGCAGGTGACTTTCCTTTAAATTGCCTTGCATTAGATCAGGGTTGGCACTTTTACTACATCTCCGAGAACAGAGTGAGCATGCAGTATTCTGAGATTCAGAGAAAACGGCACCTTCCAAGCTACTAAGAAATATCTCAAATTGAGGGATCCATTTCAGAGAATTTGGCAAGTTAGAAGCTTCCTTGCCAATCACATTGCAGACTAAACGTTATGCTTAGAAGTGATGTGTTTAGCTTGCCTACTTTTCGCCCATGTTCTCAAATGTCTTTGCATGACTGTGACCACTGAGGAAGCAGCCAGAGCGTGGCTGAACATTCAGTGACCACAATGGCAGGATATGGGCTCTGTTTGGAGTCTCATAATGAATTAATGAGAATGCCCCACTGTCTCTGAAGAAAAGAGGAGAGCCAAGTGCGACAGGATCTCTAGTCCAGAGGGACTCACTCCTGCAGCTCTAGTGGAGTAATCTGTGTGCAACTATTAGGAAGGAAATAAAATACACACAAATGGAATATAAATATAAGGAATTTCCCTCACCTTGTAGGGTCACTGGAGCATACGACAGTAGTGTTATAAAGTGCAGCAATATTTTTTGGATTTTATGATTAAACTGGGGCTTAACAACTATGCTGTCCAGATGATGCAAAAAACAATAAAATAAGAAATGCCATTTATTATGATCACTTAAAGAGTTGGAGAAAATTCAAAACTCCTCTGTCATTCAGCTTCCCCGCATCTCCCTCCTCATCTCCTTGTCTTCCTCAACTCATATACCTGGGATCTATAACCTGTGAATATACATGTGCCAGAGTACTGGGTACACATCTGTCACGGTAAAAAGAAGTAATCTACATATTCACTGATTTGATTTTAAATTTAGAATTTTTAATTTCTTACATACATGACAATAGTGGAATGCATTACATTCATAATTATTTTTTTAAATAATGAGATCTGATGATATTAGGGGAAAAAAAACACCTTAAACTCAGTTTGTCTCATGAAACTCTCACAACATTCCCCATACACCACACAAGAAAGCAGTTCTGCAGTGGACACCAGCTAGATGTAATTCAGATAGTGTCTTAATTGAATTTATCTACCAAGAGAAAGGGTCAGATCCCACAGTGTGAGGACTGAGATGTCAACACTAATGCATCCCATTTCATATGCCAATTGCAACCCTAGATATGCTTCTGACTGACAAGCTTATAATCCAAGGGTTCCACACGCCACTCCTTAGGTTTGATTAGTTTACTAGAGCTGCTTACAAAACTCAGGGAAATACTTATATTTATTGTTTTAGCATGAAGGACATTGCAAAGGATGCAGATGAACGAATGTATAGGGCAAGGGGTACGGAGCTTCCATGCTCTCTCCTCGCACACAACCCTCCAGGAACTACCAC